>NW_015170940.1:633343-635625 GCF_001447785.1 Gekko japonicus
ACACTTCCGGTGATGTCAGGGGGTATGGCCTTATGACACACTTCCGGTGATGTCAGGGGGTGTGGCATATGCTAATGAGTTATGCTAATGAGTCCCCCTAGCTCTTTTTCTACGAAACAACCGCTGCTGCCGATAGATCAAGAAGAATCAGCCGCGCCGAACCGCCTCGATCCAAGCGTCTCTGGAGATCATTCACCAGGGCGACCAGCACCATCTCTGTCCCATGGACCTTAGCCTCATCTAAGAACACCTGAAGTTGTGTTGCCACTGCCCTCTCTACCACCTAGATTTGATTTTAATTGTTTTTGTGAATTGTTTTTATAATGTGTTATATTATGTTTTGTTTTAACTGTTAGCTGCCATAGTAGCCCTCACTGGGCATACACATTTTGTAAATAAATAAGTAAATAAACTATACCTTCCCTCTCACCTCTCTCAATTTCTAATATGTTAGTTCCCATCACTGGTTTGGATGTTTAGGTTCTTCCTTCCAGCACAAGAAGTTTGTAATATCCAGAGGGCCAAGCAGGGAGGAACGAGGTGGTACTCTGCTATCAAAGGTAGAATGGCAATTGCTTGGATAATGATGCATGGATCATAAGCGTTCACTGGCCTCAAACGGTGTACAGGTTTAAAACAGTGTGTAGAACAGCAGTACTCACTCTGTGGCTCATGAAGCATTCCTAACCACCATTGACTGAAAGAGCAACAAGATTACCGTGTGCCTTGCATAGGACCCAAGCAAACATGTACAATAATATTAAAACTATACCCCCGAGCAGGGCTCTTTTTGTAGAAAAAGCCCAGCAGGAACTCATTAGCATAATAGGCCACACCCAACAGCAGAAACTCATTAGCATAATAGGCCACACCCCTGACAGCACAGCTCATTAGCACATTAGGCCGCACCCACATGTTACCAGAAGTGTGGTTATCCAGCCACACCCACCTTTTGCTTGTTATTCTGTTTACCTTGTCTGTTGTCAAAACCCAGGGCTTTTTTGTAGCAGGAACTACTTTGCATGTTAGGCCACACACCCCTAATGTAGTCAATCCTAATGAGTTTCTGCTGTTGGGTGTGGCCTATTATGCTAATGAGTTCCTGCTGGGCGTGGCCAACTTGAGAGCCAGCCAGAACTCCGTTCCTGTGCGTTCCTACCCAAAAATAGCCCTGCCCCCGAGCCCCTAATTAGAAGAGCTGCAGGTGGCACACGGGAAACCCACATGTAACTCATGAGCTGCAGAGTGAATACCATTGGCTTAGACCAGGAGTTCTGCTTCTCTAGTACAGCTGCTTTTACTTTATACAATTAAAGCATATTACTCTTGTTTATTACGTGAGAATGTAATCCGTTTGGTTCCAGAAAACAGTGATTTCTGTTGCTGGTGCATTGTTACAGAACATCCTCTCAGAAACCACGAGACAGACACCTCCTTTAGGAGCTTTCTGACGAGGCTATAAAACAAAGCTGTTTAAGAAACCTATGGGGCAGCGTGAAGGTTATAAGTGTGGACACTTGCTTATTTGTATAATCATGTCCTTTAATTATTTTAATAGATTTTGGGATACTGTTTGCTGCTGTTGTTATCCACCTTGGGTCCTGACAGTATTGGGAGAAAGAAAGGATATATGAATACTCTAAATAAATAAATTGTTTGCAATAATTGGAAAAAATAACCATCTGTGCCTTGGGACACTTCAGAGGGATAAAGGAAGATCCATGGTAATCTACAAATGCCGTTGTGTAGTGTGTGACTACTTCTAAAGAATAGCTACTTCACCTAAAGGTTATTTGTTGTTTCATCCTGGTATAGAAATTGTAGCCTCTCCAGCTTCATACCATTCCATAATGTCTGAACAAGCTTGTGCTTGCTCTTTCATTCCGGTAATATCCACAGCAGACATCCAAAATGAAAGTGTCCAAACTACAACAAAGAGGATCATTCTGATCTACTCTCCAAGAATCATTTCCGCAAAGAGGGAAAGCATTTCTCCTTTTATTTTACAAACTCAATAACCATTCAAGCCAACCTAAAAATAACAGTCTAAGCTCACATCACCATCACATCTTTCTAGAATGTCTCTTGTGAGTTGTATCCCAACTTGTTCTGACTAGAACAAGTTCTACCCAGGCTAGGGTGAGCGGGTACACTGCCTCACAGGGACCATTGGCTTGCACCTACCTACTTAAAAATAATAATAACAGGCTTTCCCGAGAACTGGCATTTCCAAGAATGAGAGCTTCATTTCAGAATCAGAACATTCCTAGTTTAAAAACAAA
>NW_015170940.1:635839-638393 GCF_001447785.1 Gekko japonicus
AGCGATGGCCCCGGCCAACCTTAAGGGTGTCGCAGTGCACAGAGACTGCCACTTACCTGTAGATTCATTCCATGATTCTGCACAGAGTGAGTCACTCTTCAGACCAATTCCAGACACTTCTTTTGACACTGCAGATAGCAGATGACAGTTTACTTAGAATCATATATGGCACAACTCTGTTGAGTTCTCCTGCACAAATCCCATTGAAAAAGATGACAGCAGCATAAGAGCATACTAGGGATCTTGCACAGCATCAATTAATTTTAATGAGAGTTGCTATCACTGCTTCTGACTTGATATTTCAATATTTGTGTTTAATTATGTTTAACAGAACAATGCTAATGAGCTTAGGCCTCTTTAGCTTGGAGAAAAGACGACTGAGGGGTGACATGATTGAGGTTTATAAGATTATACATGAGAAAAAGCAGGTAGAGAAAGAGGTACTTTTCTCCCTTTCTCACAATACAAGAACTTGTGGGCACTCCATGAAATTGCTGAGTGGTCGGGTTAGAACGGATAAAAGGAAGTACTTCTTCACCCAAAGAGTGATTACAACATGGAATTCACTGCCACAGGAAGTGGTGGCGGCTACAAGCATGGACGGCTTCAAAAGGGAATTAGATAGGCATATGGAGCAGAGGTCCATCAGTGGCTATTCGCCACAAGGTATAGATAGGGACTCTGGGGCAAGTGATGCTCTGTCTTCTTGGTGCTTGGGGGGGCCAACAGTGGGAGGGCTTCTAATGTCCTGGCCCCACTGGTACCTGGTATTTTTGGCCACTGTGTGACAGAGTGTTGGACTAGATGGGCCTTTGGCCTGATCCAACATTGGCGTCTCTTATGTTCTTATGTTAATGGCTGGCATGTGTCTTTGGCTTGTGAAAAAGGTCCTATGTGAGCAAGAAAACCACACCTTGAAGAGCTCTCACGACCTTTCCCACAGTTGCATACTTGCATCTTACCATTCCAGTACTACAAAGATCTCTTCTATCACCATCCATTTTATTGGTCCTTTCCCAAGTGTGTTTTTAAAACAGCAAATATAACATTGCAAGTCAAACATATTAGAGCTATGACCAAGGATTTCTGTCTTTATTAAAATATGAGATACAATAACAGAATAACTTACAGTTAGACTGAGCATCCCTCATTTTGATCGCTTTGGACATCTTTGATTCTAGACGCAAGAACAGTATTTCAATTCAAAGATCAAACATGTTTGCCTCCTTATGCACACACCTGCTAAGGATCGCTAAGGGTCTCAGGCCCAGTCATAAAGTAACTGTATAATCCCATTCTCTAACAATAGCCTCTGGATTGTTTTTATGGTATTCAAACAATTTCTTCCAGGGTTAAGTGTCCTAGTCTGAATGAAGAAAGGTAAGCCAACGCCCTCCCCCCAACTGTTAGTTTTTTTTTTCTTTTTAGGTTCTTTCATAATGCACTTGGGGAGGATGTTTAAAAAATGCAACCAACTAGGCACAGCGGGCTAAAATCTGGAACAAGTTATTTTTAGCACCCAAGTGCTAGGCCATCCAATCACATTAAACCAGCATATGTTAGCTCCCATATATATATATCATAGTCATAATTGAAGGAGGGCTCTCATTGCCTTGTTAAAACCTGCTCCTTTTTGAAAACATTATCTTTTACAATCATTTCATGTATTATTTTTGCTGCATATACACAAATGTCTAAGGACTGAAATTCTGTTGCAGACTTGGAGATCCTATTAACCTCCAGCACTAATCAAAGTACCACAGCTATAACCTATACCAAGGCTGTGTCCATGAATTCATTCATGCATATACATAACTTTCTCTCTGTTTTTCCCTGGCAGCAGCTCCTAGCATATCTGATCAAGCTACTTTTTTTTCCTTTGGGTGCCAATGTGTATGTTCAAAGGAATATTGTTTAATGCAGGTTTAATGCAGGTTTGTGGGAAATTTACAGAGAAAGTTCTAACATAATTCCTTGCATGCCCACATTTCTCTGGATCCAGATGTTTACCTTTTCATCAGAATTTTATCTAGTAAATTTCTCATCAACCTTAGTTTATGTAACAAATATTTCAAAATATAAAAAGTGAACTAAAAGTAAGATAAAAGTATACAACATTGGGAGACATCGCTGTCCACATGGAGATATCACTGTCCACATGGAAAAAAATCCCTGTGCAACAGCAGCCTATGATTACGAAAAAGGTGGCTTAAGTGTGTGTCAAAAAAAACTCATCCACATTAAATTATAACCGTGATTTGATTTTCCAGACCACTGGCGATTTCTCTGCTAGAGAAACAAGCAGGTTGTTGCTGGAATACATTCACAGAATGCACCAGCTTTTGATTCTCTAAGTTAAACAGCAAGAGTATAGTGTCCGCATAAAAGCAGCAAGAGCATATTGCACTCATAAGTCTTTCGGACAGACTTACCATTTATGAGGCTTTGAGAGAGGAGAGCTATAATAATCAAAAAACCAATGCCCATGAAAACACAGTAGATAACTTTCCTTCTGAAGAATTCAGAGATACGGAAACCTGTGCAAGTAAAACTG
>NW_015170941.1:0-42358 GCF_001447785.1 Gekko japonicus
TGATTTTGTGGAGGCCCTAATTGTGTGGGCCAGTGCCTTCCCACAGAAGGGTGGACACATGGTTGCTGACTTTTACATATTCATAGTAGTTCTGAGAAGGACCACTACAACCGCACCAGTCCAGTGGCCATGTGTACAGCTGCTCTGTGGAGCTGATAGTTCATGCCATTGGCCTTTCCATCCAAACCTGGCTGATGGCCTAGCATGTTCCTGGAGGAATGGAGGCCAAAATGCTGTTTAGCCAGCCCCAAGAGTCTGGGCAGCCTGATCTTATTCATTACAGGGCATTAAAAAGCTAGTTTGAGTCTTCGACTGTTTTTGCTGAGTATTGGAATTCTTCCATTTGCCTTGTACTTGCAATCTGACTTGGTCTTTGGTAGACTGGGGTCATTTTTTTGGTTGCTGGCTCTTAGTAAACATTTGCTTTTCACATGCCCATCTTTTCCTTTTATGGTGCATAGATCTATTTTCTCATGGCTAAGAGTGTCACTTCTTGTACACAGGTTCAGCTTCTCACATTTCCCAAAAGTACAATCCTGACCTTGGTTTTATCACAACTAAAATCACCGCTTGTTAAATGGCTAAGAGACAGAGCTATGAATTGGAATCACTGCCACATAATTACCCACAGAGGTACCTCATGACTGGTTGTAGTCTTGCAACCCAGCCATGATTTTGTGGAGGCCCTAATTGTGTGGGACATTGCCTTTAAGTCTTGAGTCTAAATGGCCTTAACTGAGCCACTGCCCACCAGTGTAGTATAATAATTCTATCTTGCAAAGTTGTTGTAGGGATTACAATGTGATAGTCCCTTTTAAAACTCATTAAGTATGTCCAATGAATAGACAGGGGAAACCTGTCCCCAATTCATGTGTATTCATTAGAATTTATGCACTTGTATGTACAGAGCTGCAGTCAAATTTCCCATCTCTTTAAACTTCTGTAAATAGCAGATATGGGGACCTAATGTGGACTGGATCCTTGGAACTGGACATCCACCCCACACATACCATTTTCCCAATGTTAAACAGCATGCTGGAGGTGCTGTTTGTTCCAGCAGAGAAAAGAGGAGGGAGGAAAATGCAATGGATGTCAGTTCAGGGACCTCACCCAGGAGGGACACATTCTCAAAGATTATAGGTGATTTTGACTGTGAACACATGGACACATACAGGAAGTCATAGGAGGAAGGGATAAGCAATTAGGAAAGATCCTCCTTTAGAATATTATAAGGTTTTAGGACTTTCGGTTTATGGCGACATGCTGGCAGACATATCTCCCGGACCTCCCGGGGATGTGATCTGCTCACCAGCGGAAAGGAGGGGGGTGACGTGTCGCTTCCCCCCTGGAGCCTTGGCAAAAGGTTCCTAGCCATGGGGCTTTTGAGGGGCAACCTCTTCACCAGCACGATGCTGGGGAATTGAGGTGCTCCGACGGTCCTGCCGCTGAGTGTCCATATGGATCTAGAGTTGCTGACCAAGACAAGCGTAGGAGATAGAGCATTTTGAATGTGTTCCGAGCGAGGTCATATGACCAACAATGAACAGTGAGTCGGGTTAAAGCGAATACGAGAATGTATAACCCAGAAAGATAGGCTCTCTGGATTTAAGAACAATAGCCACCAGGAATCTCTCAGCTTAATCCCTCACCAGCCTGAGATTAGAGATCCCCAGCATCTCAGTTGGCATGTGGGTTTTACACATTAGCAACTCTGTCCAGAGCTGCACAGTTACTCTTACACAGGTAGCACAATTGGTCAGCAGTTCAGACTACAGGATTTAGCTTGAAGTCTAGTTACACATCAAAACAGACACTATTTATAAACAAGAATAAGGTTTATTCAGTATAGAACTTGCAATCAGACTACAAAGATTCAAAATAAGAAAGGCTAGGCAGTCTATGCCTTACTACACAATGAGGAAGCATATTTACCAACTTCAGGAAGTGTCCAAGAGTTCAATATTGTCCATTGGAAGAGTCCAAGTATCTTGAGAAACAATAGTTCCATCCTTGCAAGCACATGGTCAGCTCACAAGGAGTCCTTTGTTCTCCCACACACCACATGGCAGGACAAGAGCATTTCAGTGTCCATCCAAGATCTCACAACCAGGAACAGAAAGAGAGAGAGAGATCCTCTCATTGGGAATGACCAGTTATACTGCAATTCCAGTCTTCCAATTAGCCCTGGCCAGGGGCCAATTGAAAAAGACCTGGGAGTGCCCAATTGTAGAGTTACCATGGGAACAACTTCTGAATGGTCAGAGCCTCTGAAGGACACACCCGGGTCATGTGCCCTCCCAAGCCCCAACTCCCATAGCGTATGTGCTGTTTCTGGCATGCTAGCCTAGCTTCCAGCATGAGGTGTGAAGGTATGTGGTTTATGGCATGGCAATAGAGGCCATCTGGACCTCTCTATTTGGCTTCAATAGGAAATCAACACAGCAGGGTACCAGCACGATATCAGCATTCTAGGGGAGACATGAAACCTTTAGAAATCAGACATTCTAGGGGGAGACAGAGGCTTATAGGAAGCAATATTTCTATACAAAGAATTTAAAAAGAAAGCTACCCCCTGGGAACGGAGAAAATAGCGAGCGGGGGATGGGCCCCTCCCATGCGCATGAGCTAAACAACGAAATACTAAGGGGGGAGAGGAAGAAAAAGTGTTGAAATCTGTTTTGAGAGACATACCAGAGCGCAGCTAAGTGTTTGGGCGTATTTCAGATACTTTAGCAAGTTTTCATAAAAGTAAACAATCCAAAAAGATGGCAGGGAAGAGGGCAGAGAAAGACAAACCAGCAAAAGTGAAACCAGCCAGAATCTTGAGCCCTCAACCGGAAGAGGTCACTGAGTTCTCCAAAATGTTGGCAGAGTCCTTGTGCCCTCTGTTGGACCAGATGACTAACATCGAACAACAGCTGACAAATCTAAACCAGAATCTTGCAACTGAGCAGCTCCAACTGACTGAGACTTTAAAAATAACAGAGCAAACGGCTGAGAAGGTGAAGGAAATGGACGCCAACACTAAAAAAGTCAAGAAAAAGGTGAAAAAGCTGGAAAAGAAACAAGCCACGGAAGAATCACAACTTTTATAGCTGCAAATGGAGAAAGCAAATTTGGTCCTACGGTTTCAAGGGGTCCCAGAATTAAAAGGTGAGAATCTAAAGCAACTCCTGAGTGAAGCATTAGCCCCAGTTACAGATTTGAAAGCGGAGTATCTTGCAAGCGAAATGGATGTGGTCTATAGATCCTATTCCGTGTACATAAAAAAGAATAATCTACCTGGGGAAATAGTGGCCAGATTCTCAAAGCGACATGTGAGGGATTCTATCCTGAAAGCAACTACAGGAACACCCTAGAAAATCGGGGACAACACCATCAGGATTCTAAAAGACATTCCATTTGAAATAAGGCAAAAGAGAAAGAAATATAAAGATTTAATTCTTTTTCTTCAAACAAACAGCATTGTCTACAGATGGCTAATTCCAGAAGGAGTAATTTTCAAACTACAAGATAAAAAAGAAAAGATTGACTCTGTTTCCAAAGCACGTGAGTTCCTGAGAGTGCAGCTGGGAGAGCCAGCCAAGGTCGAGAAGGAAGAAGATGACAGCAAATCCAGTGGCGAATTGGACTTGGTGTCTTCCGACGAGGACTCTCTTTCCGATAAGGGGGTGGCTGCCCCCAAGTGTACATATAAATTGAGGATTAGAAAAGATAAGACAAAATGAAGGCTGAAGGACTCTGAATTATGCCTTTAAACTTTAGTTTTATTGTGGGATGCTCTGGGGGTTCTCTTAAACGGTTAAAACATTGGATAAAAATATAAAATTTCGCATAACCGACTATATTCAAAGTAATACTAGCAATTTAAGATTAACATTTATATAAGCTATTGTTATGATCTCCTATACTTGAGGTTTTAGTTAGTTGTGGTTTTCTTTCCTTTCTCCCTAGATGTAGTTACCCCTTCCCAATTTTTCATTGTAGTTTGTAGTCTATTAAAAATGCAATTAAAAATCCCCCCTGGGGAGGGCCAAAAAAAAGAGAATACTATAAGTTTTTAGGGGATCATTTCCCCATCACCTTCTTTTTCTCCTTCTACTTTAACTGATTCTCAGCAGCTGTCAACATTCTGGGGTCAGTGAACATTCTCAGTTCCCATTGGACCCACTGGGGCAGCAGAAGGGGGATATCATTTTCATTTACAAGCAAATATTTTGTTCACTAAGTGTGTAAAACTACACGTCTTGTTTGTGAATGGAGCCCCTTCATGGTAGGCAATCTACCTTGGAGTTGATTCATATTTAGCATATTTATTTAGCATAATTATATGCCACCTTAGCATAGTTATATTCCACTTTTCTCACCCAGAGGACCAAGAGCAGCTAACAGTACACAAAAGTAAACCAAACAAGAAAGGAGAGGAGGCTTCCAGTGGTCAAACAGGCCTTCTGTCCCAACTGGATAATCTTCTGCCTAACTCTCATCTGCCCCCAACTTTCTGTGCTTTCTGAGGCATGTTTGGTCCTCATCAGACCACCAAGGGACTCCTGAATATGTGGAGAACCCCTCAAATGTGTAGAAATTCCTGCCTTATTTTTGGCTGGTTTTGTTTCCTGGTTGGCACAGGCCACTGCTTAACTCTGGGGGTGGTCACAAGCACAAGATAAAGCGGGGGGTGGGGGGGAAGCGAGACTATTTCCTCCGGAGGAATTTTTCACTCTTTTGGCTGTTTTAAATCTGACTCAAATGGGGCCCCATTCTCTCTCAAAGGCAGTTGGGAAGAGAATGGGATGTGGGGTTCTATATTTTAAAAGGTAAAAATAGATGTACAGATTTTACTCAATTTCTTTCAAGCATGGCAGTAGTTAAAAAAACCTATTTTCTGGTATAATATTCAATAAAAATAATTCTGGTACAAAGGGGATAGGATTTTTTAACATTTTTTATAAAATTTCATGAATCCAAACCCAATATTTTTTGCTTTATCACATAACCACCACATATGATAAAATGATCCAGTATTATTTTGACATTTCCAGCATATATTTGATACATTAGGATAAATCTTTGCAAGTTTATCTGGGGTAAGCTACGATCTATAAAAGATTTTATAAATATTTTCTTATATGAAATTGCTTTAGTAATCTTTACTTTTTTCCCCATTGCTCCAACGCAATATTGTGGCCCAAGTTTTGCGCCTATTTTACTATAGAGTTTTTCACTACTTCATCCTGGGTCTTATTATCTAGCAATAATGCATACAATTTCTTAATCAATTTCTCATCAGAATGTAGCCATATCTTATCAATTTATGTTATATTTACATAAAAACCTATTAATTTATCTTTAGCATATCTTGACTCTATTTGAACTCTTCCCCATCTTTCCCACCATGTTAAACTTTCAGTTGGCTTTAGCTCAATTTTGTTGTTTAACAAATCTTCATATATTAGCAGTGTATCTATTTGTAATAGGTTAGGATTTGTAAATGCTTCCAATGGTGCAACCCATTTTGTATAAAACGACTTTTAGTTTCTCCCCATACCTTCAGTAAGGAAGATCTAATAAGGCGTTGTTTAAAATATTTATGCATACTTCATTTCCATACCATACAAATGCATGCCAACCTAATAACAGATCATAGCCTTCTAGCATCAATCTTGTGTTTTCTAATGTAATCCATTCTTTTAGCCACGTCAGAGATGCTGCTCTATAGTATCAATAACCAGTCTGCTAGTACAAATCCAGTCGGGTTTTTTTTCTGTTTGTTTCCGATGTTCTTAAACAAGGAATCAATGAATCACATCTCCGCACTGAGGGCTCCCTATGGAGTTTGCAATGATGCACATACTGAGAAGGGGGGGGAAACAACAGCATGGAGTTGGGATGGCCTGATGAGACCATCCCAACGCCATGGGAGTGCGCTGGAGTGATCAGACACAGGAAACTCTGTCTGTGGCCTGTCGCAACCTGTTTATTACTGGATTTTCCCTGGTGTCTTTTTACTCTGCTTCTGCAGCAAAGCAAAACGAGTTGCTGATGGGTGTGGGGTGCTTCCCAGATGTTCGTGTCTGATCGTGCCCTTTAAATCTGCCCGGCATTCGCACCTATGGCAAGGCTAATTGTGCGTGTGATTGCACCCTAATAGTTAAAACAACATATTGGGGGCAGAGAGAAATCAAACACAGAAGGGGGGCAGTAAAATTGGGCACCCTCACCACTCTAAAATACTGTTATGGGCCTCAGGAAGACCAATTTTTCTATCTTCCTTTGTCCCTCTGTCACCTGCCTTTTAACTGACTGTCCACATTCCAAGGAGCTGTGGTGGCTCAAGTGGTTAAGACGCTGAACTGCAGGCTGTGGAAGGTCGGTAGTTCACCAGTTCGAGACCCGAGTGTGCCGCATGACGGAGTGAGCTCCCATGTCTAGTTCCAGCTCCTGCCAACCTAGCAGTTTGAAAGCAAGAAATTGCAAGTAGCTAAATAGGGACCACTTTAGTGGGAAGGTAACAGCGTTCCGTGCGCCTTGGTGTTTAGTCATGCCAGCCACATGAGCACGGAAATGTCTTCGGACAGCGCTGGCTCTTCGGCTTTGAAACGGAGATGAGCACCGCAACCCTAGAGTCAGATTCGACTGGCTTTCGAGCAAGGGAACCTTTACCTTTTTTTTTTTTAACCACATTCCAAGGTTATGCTACATGCATGCATTGAAGCTGTTCAAAGGTAGGGTCTTTTTTTTAAAAAAAGAAACTCATTTGTCTTAATACCTGTGGAGTATGCCAAGTATGCAGAAACATCAGGTTGTCTGCAGGTGGGCTCCTTTTGCTCTCTTTGTCATAGGCATTCAACTAACACTTACCACTGGACAGAATTGGTATTTGCTCAGGGTGTGTGTTATGTTTAGATGTTTTGCAGTTTTCTTCCGGATTTGTCTTCCTTTCAGCCTCTGTTATTCTTCAGTCTGCCCTCCTGTGTTTCCCAATGCATTTTCCACCCAGTTCTGATACTCTGGTCTGCTTTCATGTGCTGGCAATTGAATGCAATTTACAATTGACTCGCTCTATGAAGCAATTTAGATAACAGGATTATTATAATTTCTGTGTTGCAGCCAGCAAACAAAAAGGCTGGCTGCAAAAGAAATCAGGAGATTCAAATGTTCTTGCATCAGTTAGGGGCATATAAAAAGGAGTCTGACAGCAGAACTTGGGCATGGATAAAAGACAGTCTTGCTGAGGGAGCACTTGGCTTCTTTGCTAAAAAATTTGACATATTTCATTGAGTGGCTTTTCCTGCTCTTCTAATAGCCTGTGGAAATGTGATGTGCCATTTTTTACTGCTGTCTAGAAGTTTGCCACAAGATTATTATATTTTTACTTCTAACGGTTATTTGTACATTTTTTTTCTGTACGCAGGTAAAATTTCTGCTTTGCTCTTTATATGAATACAGCACCAAGTAAAAGTAATGTATTTTAACTGAACAAACAAAAACTTTAAGCTATGAAAATAAAAACTCACTTTCTCAGCTGAGTGACTGGGCATAGAAAAATCACCTGTCAGTGTTGAGCAACTTCTTTAAAAAAAACCCTGACTCATAATACAAGCTTACAGTATAAACCTTATAGTACCTTAAGAAGAAGAAGAAGAGAGGAGATTGGATTTATATCCCGCCCTTCACTACCCAAAGGTGTCTCAGAGCGGCTTACAAACTCCTTTCCCTTCCCCTCCCCACGACAGACACCCTGTGAGGTAGGTGGGGCTGAGAGAGCTCTTGACAGAAACTGCTCTTTTTTCAAGAACAGCTCTTATCAGAGCTACGGCTTGCCCAAGGCCATCTAGCCAGGTGCAACTGGAGTCCGGCAATGTTGTCGGTCGTCCTCAGGTTCCTCCGCTTGAAGGCGGCTCCTAGATTCGCGAGGGGTGTTTGCCTCACACCCCCCGACTGGAGCGAAGCCTCTTGCTCTCCCCTCAAACTAAGAGGGAGACTCAGGGGCTCTGGGTCCCTAATAAGAGGGTAGAAAACCCAGGAACGGCAGACTGTGACGGAGCAACTCCGCACACGTCTACCCTCGTCGAGCTCTGGCGGCCATCCAGGCAGTTTTGGCTTCAATACGTCAGTTTCAGTTATCAGTACCTCATGGATTATAATGCTAAACCTTCTAATAATCTGTCAGATTCTCACTTGTGAACTTCTGTTTTATTAATCTTTTTTGTTTGGTTGGTTGTACTTTTTTCTTTCTTTTTTTGCTGTCACAGCAGACTTAAGGTAACCCTACATGGTTTTCAAGGCAAGAGACGTTAAGAGGTGGTTTGCCATTGTCTTCCTCTGCAAAGTGACCCCTGGACTATTCCATGGTGGTCTCCCATCCAAATATTGACCAGAGCCAACCCTGCTTAGCTTCTGAGATCTGATGAGATCAGGCTAGCGTGGACCATGCAGGTCAGGGTGGTATGTGTTAACAGAGCTTTAAAAACACATGATTCTAAGTAGGGCTCAATGCTCCCTCTAAGCTGTGGAGTCTTGTGAGCAAAAATTCTACTTTGTGAGCTACTGGCACTAAAGTTGTGAGCAAGCAATTTGGCTACTGCATAAATTAGTTTGCTCTGGAGCCATCATTCCTGAGCTAAGATAAAAATGTGTGAGCTGAAGGCTAAAAAACTGAGCTAGCTCACACTAGCTCAGAGAGATCACTGGTAGGGATGAGCACGAACTGAACCATGAAGCAAAATTTGTCATGAATTTTGCTCGTGGTTTATAACAGGTCTACTGTCATGAACTTCCACGAACTTTTAAAGCAGTTTGTGGAGGTTCGTGGATAGAGCAGAAAGCAGGGGTTTAAAGGGACTCCATGTCCCTTTAGACACCTTTCTGTTCCCCATGAAAGTCACAAAAACAACTGAGCTGTGGGGAGTCGCTTCCTGCCACTCCGCTGTTTCAGGCTGTCTTTTGCAGTCCCTGTAAAGTTTTTTTGCAGTCCCCTTGCTCAGTACAACAAATCAAAAATAGCACACTGGCAGTCCAGCTTCTACTTGAAGACCTCTGGCATGTGAGAGCCTTCCCACCTACCCACTACTGAGTGGATAAAGGGGTCCATTGTCTAACAGTTTTGACCATTATGAAGTTTCTCCTAATGTTCAACCTAAATCCATCTTCTTGTATCTTAAACCCATTAGATCTAGTCTTGCCCTCTAGATCATCAGAGAATCTAGTCTTGCCCCTTTTCCATGTGACTATGAAGCTCATTTGGTAGAACAGTAACATCAGGGGGGTCACAGGAAATCCTTATTGAAAGTCATAATCATTATTTCTAAAAGTATCTATAATATTCTAACTTGCCTCTTCATGTTCATGAAGCAAGAATTCCACTATGCTTTTTTTCCAGCAAGCCATGATTCTTCAACTGTATTTTTCTATTCCTCTTAAAGTCTGTTAGAGTGAATTTTGTTAGCCCCTAGATTTACCGCAAATCAACCTGCTAGAAGAAACCAAGCTTTCCTGTGTTGTTCCTACTTGATTTTCATGCTCTTTCTCCTGCTGCTTCACCTGACTCCAAACTCAAATTAATTCCTTTACTTTTGTTCTTTGGAATACTTATTCTCCAATAATTTCAGCTAGCATCTCTTAAATCCCTTCATCTAGGCACTCCCCTCCCACAGGCACTTTGTACTTTTAACCACAGAAATTTATGAGATTCTATACAAGCTTGTTGATATTCTTCAGGCCAGTAGAATGTAAAATTCAATGTTATCAGTAGGGTGCTCTGTATTCTAAAACAAAACACCAAAAGCCCTGCAACATTTTTTAACGGCTGTTAGTTCACTTCCACACTGTATTGAGCCATGTTCCTTAAAATGTTGTAATGGAGTCTTCCTATTTTTAACCATATTTGTTTTGATAACTATAAATTATCTAATAGCATAGTGTTTATTGGTGGAACAACATCTTCCCTCTGCCTTTTATTTATTGTTCTCTCGTTTTATGTTCACCAGGAAAACTGTGCATTTATCTATTGAGTTTATTGTTTCTCAGTTATAAAGTGTTGTCACTACAGTGGCTCTCTGCATACTTAGACCAAGTGGTTCTGTTTGTAGAAGCAAGGATCATAAGTTTTCAAGTATTGTCCTTTATTCAGCTGTTTATCCCATCATTCTGACTCTGTGCTTCAAAATGTTTCTGCAGTGTGCCAGTCCCAAAAGATGGAAGGCTTTTGATGGTAAAATCACAGAAATGGATACCCAGTTCACTCTGCGTGCCAGGGAACTCCTGGAAATCTATCGCAGCATTAGTATGAAAGACATTCTTCAAGATGAGCGGCTAGATGTGCTCTTGACATTGAAGCATACAGTGAAGGTACTCTTGTTTCAACATCTCAGAGATACCTGATTGAGATCACATGCAGACATCAGCAAATTACTGTGGATGTGAAAGGGCCAAAGGGGACACTGCAATTCATATGTCATAATTGGTGCTGTGTAATATTGTACCGACTTCTTAAATTGGCCACAGTCCTAAAACACTTGCATGCAAGTAAGTCCCATTGAATTCAGTTTGTCTTGTTTCTGAGTAAAGATGTTTAGGACTTGACTCTATTAGTTAGGAAATATTGATATTTAATAAATAGACATTAGTATTGATATTTAATAAATAGACATTGGTAATGATACCTTAAAAGAGCCATATATTTGTGTTTCTCATGGCTGGATCTACAGCAAGGTAAGGTGGGGTGGTTGCCTTGAGTAGCAGATTTTGGAGGATGGCAGCTCAACACTTAACTGCCATGGTACACAGTGGCACTCCCCCACAAGTTGTGAGAATTCAGGAAGCTCCTAGCACTCGTCTGTAAAGGCTTATGAGAAACCAGGAAAGAAGGCACATTGGGTGTTCTGGCTTCAGAGCTCCAGTGGGAATACTGACGTATAGGCAAGGCACTTTGAAATGGCCACTTAGAAGCTCTCTTATTATTTTTTATTCCTCCTCCCCTCTCCCTCATAACATTTTAAGTAGGTTAAGCTGAGTTTGAGAGAACAGTCCAAAGTCACCAAATGAATATCAGGGCTGAAGAGTGATTTAAACCTGAGTCTCCCCAGTCCTAGTCTGACACTATACTATGCTGGTTCTCCTGTGCCTCTTATAAAGTGCATATTTCCTCTTTTTATTTCTTCTTTTCCATCATAAAATATTTATTTATTTATCGAATTTATCGAATATTGATCCACCCACCAGATACATGTCCCCAGTGGAAATGGAATTGTTTAAATACTCTGGAATGGCCAAATAGATCGTGTAGTATACTGCCTGCTATAGGCTGGATAATGGAACCATCCCTAACAAGTGGCCTGGGCTCAAATGTTTAGGCTACCTTTTAGAGATTTGCATAGCAAGTGGTCAGACTTTTAAAATATAACTTCTACACTCATGAGCAGGCTTGATTCCTTTTTTCCATGATTCCATGAACACTTCATGATGTTAAGAAGTCATGAAAATTGAACTGGGTCAGACAGATATGGGTGTTCACAAATTGGTGAATACTGGATAAGAAGATGATATATGCTTCTGAAAGCCAGTGGTCTCTGACTTCCCTAATGAAAGCCAACTGGAAACACTCCACCGAGTTGAACAGGGTGTTTGACTCTGCTATGTCCTAAAGAGATCATTTCCCAGACACAGGGTTTTACATGCCCGGAGACCCATGTGATGGCATGATTGTTTGGCAACCAGTCTGAGAATTTACGACCTACCTGAGGGACCGCCTTTCCCCGTACATACCCCCAAGAGCACTTCGGTCGGAGACCCAGAACCGGTTAGTGGTTCCGGGCCCCCGAGAAATAAAGCTTGCTGCGACGAGGGCTAGATCCTTTTCAGTGGCGGCCCCCACCTGGTGGAACGAGCTCCCGGATGAGATCAGGGCCCTGCGGGACCTTATGCAGTTCCGCAGGGCCTGCAAGACGGAGCTCTTCCACCAGGCCTTTATGTAGGGGCCGCCGCGACTACCACCACTACCAACGGTGGTAATACCATTCAGGGTCAGGAGTGCCTGAGTAATTGGAGGTATAAGAACTATATGGCAACGAGCACAACAGACGAGTTCGGACTTTCTAGTGGTCAGTGATACCCAAATTGGGGGTTGCTGGAAGTTATTATTAAAACAACTAAGACCATCTTGTTAAATAGAAGCACTTTATTGTTTATTGTTTATTGTCAAGCTGTATTGTTGGATATAAATGTTATGGTTTTATTGGTTTTATGTATGGGCTCACGCCCCTTGTAAGCCGCCCTGAGCCCGCTTGCGGGGTAGGGCGGGGTAGAAGTACCCAAAAATAAATAAATAAATAAATAATATTTGCAGGAGCATGACTGTAAGCTCACACATGAAATAGTGGAACTAATTGACAGAGAGGCTGATCTCATGATGAGAGGAGTAAAAGAATATAATCTGGAAGGGCTCAGAAAAAGAATATGTACGCTGTTTCTACAATATATTAAAACACCACTCTTTAACCCAGAGGTCGCAAGATATCTCAAGGTATTTCTTTTTCTGTTACAGATATATGCCTTTTGTGTATCATCATGCGCTATATAGATAAGTAAAACTGCTAGCTCTGAGCAGATGAGAATTGTGTGAACTGGTGGATAATAAAGGGAAGACTCAGTGGGGTGTATCCTCCCTCTATCCTACCACTCCACTGTGTGAAATTTGAAGCCTTCCTCCAACTTAAGTGGCTCTTCCTCGATCAGATGAGCCAGTTTGGTGTAGTGGTTAAGTGTGCGGACTCTAATCTGGGAGAACCGGGTTTGATTCCCCACTCCTCCACTTGCACCTGCTGATGTGACCTTGGGTCAGTCGCAAGCTCTGGCACAGCTGTCCTTGAAAAAGAGCAGTTTGTGTCAGAGTTCTCTCAGCCCCACCTACCTCACAGGGTGTCTGTTGTGGGGAGGGGAAGGGAAAAGGAGTTTGTAAGCTGCTCTGAGACTCCAAGTGAAGGGCAGGGTATAAATCCAATCTCCTCCTCCTCCTCCTCCACTTAAGTTGGAGGAAGGCTCCTTAGGCTGGAGGATGCCTCCTTGCAGAATGGCTGGATACACCCCAGGAAATCTTTTTCCCAGTCAATTAATATTCTTAAAGAATGAACCAGGTTCTCATGGAAGGCCGGCTGTAAATGTGAAAAGAAGTCAGGTGCATGCAATTCTATAAAAGCAGGAATAGAGTGTTTGTTACAACATGACAAAAGATGTGAAGTATCATCAAGTAATTTAATAAAGAGAATGCTAGAGAAAGAAGGCAGTACAAATTAAGTGGTGTAGTAAAACAGCTAAGAGAGTGAGCTTAGGAGGTGCACCATTCCAGTTTCTTTCACATAAGTACAACCTCACTGTGACTCCATAAACTGATTACACATTTCTAAATCCATTGAGTCCAATGGGCTTAAAAGGGTGTATCTTTGCTTATGATGGCACCTTGGGAAATCACCTTTTTTCTGCCTTAGTTCTTCATCTGCAGAATGGGTATAATACTGGCCTACCTTACAAGCCTGCTGTAAGGATTAGTGAGATAACAGATGTAAAATATATTGAATGCTTCATAAATATTACTAGGCTTTAACTGGTTATTTTGTGGTTTCAGTAAAAAGGTTTCATGATGATAGTCACGAAATTAAGAAACCTTGTTGTGGTTATATAATGTTAGTAGTTTTGTTTAAGATGTTTTCATGTAACAATCACAAGGTGCTTATGACATCAGTCAGAGGAACCATGATAGCCAATGAAGGCAGATTTTCCAGGCAAAATCTTCCAACTGGGATTGAGAAATGTTGTGGCACTTTCACATCCTGAATAATGTGCACTTTCAACCCACTTTGAATGCACTTTAGAGATGGTTTGCAAAAAATAATACTCAATTGTAAAGTGCATTGTAAGTGGAGTGGAAGTACGCTATCCGGTGTGTGTGAAAGTGCCTTGAACATGGTATTTGGATTTTACTTTTCTCTCCCACCCTTACAAGCTTCAGAGGTTGCATCTGGAAATCAAGACTGCAGAAGCAGCTTTGTTTAGGTCTGAAATCACAGAGAAGAAGTGTAAAGTGGAAATTAACTAAACAAACCCTATTTGGACTGAAAGTGCTGGAGAAATGTGGGTGTACAAAAGCCCACTGAAACTAAATGGATGCTCTTTAAACCATGTACTTTCCAGCTTTGGGTTTATATCATCTCAGCTTACTAAGGCAACCATATTGGCACACACTGATGGTTTTGTTTGTCTCTTGAGTGTTTTTATCTAATTTAAAAAGGATGCTTAACCCTTTTGAACTTATCCTCACATACCAAACTTTAAATATGTTCATAATCACTAGATTTAGTGTACAGAGTGGGGGAACAGATTGCATTTATCAGACTGCATGCTGTGTTACAGCAGAATTGTTCTGTAGTACCTATTTATTCAGAAAGGCCACTGTGGATTCAGCTGTCAGCAACTACTTTGGAACATATTGAGTGAGATTTTAATTGAGATGGGTTAAAGGTTGGTACCGAAACACTGTTGATTGTAAACCCATGTACCTTGGTTGTTTCATTCATCTGGCTGTATATCTAACATAGCTAATGCCCTAATGTAAATGACTTTTTAAAGTTATATCACACTTGTGTGTTTAAATACATGACTTGCAGTTACGTATTTCTCTTATTCATCCAATACAGATATCTGTCTGTATTCAGATGCACACATGGGGCTTTTATATGCATTTACTTTTGCTGATTCCATACTAATGTTTTGCTTTCCGTTCCCCCCGGGTGTAATTGGCCCGATTCTGCTGGGGGATTTCCACATTATGGAACTCTGGCCCGGGTTTGTCCTGGGTCTGCATTGCCGCATTTTGCCTTGCCCCGGATCTAGTGACCCCTCCCCTCTCTTCCCCCTCCTTTTTTTTAATCGTAGGCGTGGTTGCGTTGTGACGCATCCACCCACTATGGAAAACAGGCATGCTTCACTCATGCGTGGTTGCGTTGTAATGGATCCACCCACCTAAACAGCTGTGGATTACGCATGCGTTGTGCATGCATGGTTGCGTTCTTACGCAACCAGTCTGTGGTTGGTCCCTTTAATTTTTTTGAACTTGAATGCCTGTGAAAAGAGGAAACCCACAAAGAGTTCTCTCCCCTTACTCATTACTTGTCAGGAGTTTTAACTGTACTTTCAGATGCAGCAATGGTCTGCATGAAGTTATACTGCATCCCACAGCTGCATCGGTTGCAGTAAAACATTCCTCTCATGCTCCACAAAACAATGAACATGAGTAAAGTACATGCTCGCCAAGGAGGAGGGGTGTGTGCAAAAGGACATTTAAATGCCAGTTAATGCTGGGTCATTATTGTGTTGCAACGCAACATGGGGGGGGAACGAGCGCTGGGGGGGAGCAGAACAATTGAACAGAGGCGGGAAGGCAGGAAGGTGGACAGAGAGGTGGGAAGGGGAGGGGGGAAAGCGGAGGGGCGTTAAAGAGGTGGAGAAAGGACAGCCACAATTCAAGAGTTCCCCACTAGAATGCCCCGACTCCAACCCCGTAGTAAAAAAAAAAAGATCCTGAAAATAGCGGAGACGGAAAATCAGGGAGGAAACGCCATTAGATTCGGTTCAATTGCCGATCCAGACGAACATGTGTGGAACTGATCAGTTTACGCGGATATTATCGGGGGGGGGGAGTGACACCGGGACAAGTTATTGTGCGGCATCGGCCTTTCTGATAATTCCAGCTGATGGGGAAACATCCATCTGTGCAGAGGAAAGCATACCAGGATCTGCTTCCTCTATTGCAATGAATGGGAATTTTGTGCCTGAAATAGATCTCTGGCTCTACCTTGGATCTGGCAGTGATTCAGTCTGAGTGGAATCTTGTGATACTTAGGATACATTTGTCCTTGCAGGTCCCACCAGACCCAATGAGACTTTATCACAACATCTACTTTTGCCTCAGTTGCAAGTGCTACCTGCCTTCGACTGATTTCACCATGGCTGCTAGTTCACACACTGTTGGGCGGTGCCGTCGGTGCTGCAAGCTAGATAATGAAGCTCGTCAGAGAGAAGCCTTTTTGAAGTACAAACTTATGCTTCGAAATCTCAGGCAGTCTGAAATGAATTATAAGGATGATGCTAAGATTGCATTCTTGATACAGGTAAGGAGGGATCCGGGATGAGACAAAACATCAGAAGGCATAAAATGGCGTGGCTGGGTGGAGTTTTATATTATGTTAACTTCATTTGTTATTTTACATGGGACTTTTTATCTGGAACAATGTATGAAGTTAAAATGGGGATTTTGTAATTGAAATGACAGGAGTAAGACATTTGATGGCACCCTGACACCACCAAATTTCTTTCCAATGCTAAACATGGTCAACCAAACCTGAACATGATCATGAATGACAGTTTGTTGCCAAAAGATATTTGTATAGTCAAGCACTGTAACTTTTCTAGCAGTAGAGTTATGGGAGCAAATATTGATAATCAAGTAACAATTTTTGATACTACTTCCACAAATGAGAATACTGCAGCAACTCCCTACCAGCAGTATTATGTGTCAGCATGTACAAATCCCCAGATAAACTAAAGGAACTATGCCAGTCAAATACACCTCAGAGACTGAAATTTTGTAATAAAATTTAGGACAACAACTTCTCTTTAGCAAATTAGTGTCTGATAATTTATTTAGCAAATTTAGCCATTTTATGTGAAGGAACCTGCCTGAGGCAGCTTACAAAATAAAACATAATAAAATATAAAATGGTAAAATTTGTTAATTAAAATCTGGCATTAAAAACCCAACCAGAGCATAAAAACATAAACCGCTGAAAAGCTTAAAACTAGTTTAACAATTTTCAGTCTAAAAGCATTCTAAAAATGGTGTTGAAAAGACCAACCTCTTAATTAAAAGCCTGGGTAGATAGAAATGTTTTTCAAGGTATCTAATGTAGAGCAGTGTAGGCACCAAGTGATCCTCAAGGGGGAGGGCATATGCCACAAGCAAGGCATCAGTGATGAAAAAGTGCTGCCTCTGGTTGCCACCAGCCTCAGCTCTGAATGCTGGGGCACAGAGAGGAGGGCTTGTGAGCAGTGTTCCCTCTAAGCTGAGTTAGTGTGAGCTAGCTCACAGTTTTTTAGCCTCCAGCTCACACATTTCTGTCTTTGCTGCAGAAGGATGGCTCCAGAGCAAACTAATTTATGCAGTAGCCAAATCGCTCACTCACGACTTTAATGCCAGTAGATCACAAAGTAGAATATTTGTTCACAGATCTCCACAACTTAGAGGGAGCATTGCTTGTGAGGTAGATCTTTAACTGGTGAGGTGAACAGTATGAGAGGTGGCATTCCTTCAAGTACCCCATGCCATTTAAGGTCTTAAAATAAGAAGCAATACCTTGAGTTGTGCTAGGAAACAAATGAGCAGCCTGTGTGGAGCTGATACTGTGCCTGTATCCAGAGCACAACAATAATCTGGCTTCTGGCCCTTATAGACTATTTTCAAAGTCAGCCCCCTGTAGAGTGCATTGCAATAATCTAACCTGAACATAAACAGAGCATGAATCATGAAACCAGATCTCACCAGATTTAAAGGTAATTTTTTCCTGTGTTCTAAAACAAACCTAATCCTCCCTTTATATTAATATTTTATTAATGCCAAAATAGGGAGCATATTTTATTCACTGGAGCACACACAAAATAGTTATATGTCCCTAAATTTCTTGACCTTTGCTAGCCTTGTTTCAAGAAGTACCCCACTACTCCGTAATTTTATAAGCTGTAATTGTTAGAATCAAAACCAATGATTAAAGGGGCTTTGGTGGCAAGGAAACTCAGTACAATCTTGTACATTCCGAACCCCTTGATTTCGGTGGGCTTAGAATGGAATAGCTCTGTGTGGGATTGCACTGTAAGTAAAGCTGAGAGTGCAGGAAACAAGGAAGCAAGAGGTAGATGAGAAAAAGGCTTCCGTCCGGTTGATGGCAGCACGCTCACGGACTCACCTCCCGGACCTCCTGGGGGTGTCTCCATGCTCTGGCGGAGGGAGGGGGTGAGCAGGCTCGTTAACCCCCCCCCAGGGGCCCGGCAAAGGGGCCCTGGCCCAGGAGCTTTGAGGGGGTAGCCTCTTCGATGGCTGAATGCCAGAGAATTGAGGCTCCCTCTTGCTCTAGTGGTTCATCCAGCCGAGAGACTGAATGGTACAAGTGAAGCTAACCGGGTCAAGCGTAGGAGATTGGGCGTCAGAAATGATGAATGTAGCGGGGTCAGAAGACCAACTATGAACGTGAGTCAACTGAGATGAGATTTTAAAAAGAAAAGACGCTCCCTACCCGACACGGCGGAATGGCAGAAGCGAGCGGGGGAGGGACGCCTCCCATGCGTAAATCACTGAGCGAAAGGGAGGGGGGAGTGGAAGAATAAACGTGCGATTGCCCAGAAGTACTCACCCAATCGAGCTATACAGTTAAGCGCATATTCAGAGACTTCAAAATGTTTTCGTGAAAGTAACCAAACAGAGAAAAGATGGCGGGGAAGAGGGACAGAGACAAAGAGAAACTTTTAAAAATGAAACCAGAGTCCCCGAGACCGGAAACGACCAGTGAGACGACCAAGGCAGTGGCTGAGGTCATGCGCCCTCTACTGGAACAGCTCAATGTCTTTAAAGAGCAGATGTCGGTGGTAACAGCGAATATAACAGCGCAGCAAAAGCAGCTTGCAGTTGTAACAACAAGCATCACTGCTCAACAAACACAAATAATGAACTTGATCCAAGTAATGAAGCAGGATGCGGAGAAAGTAAAGGAAATGGCTGAGACAACGCAGAAAGTGAGGAAGAAAGTTCAAAAATTGGAAAAGAAAACTGTTTCTTTGGAAGATCAGATGCTGCAGGTGCAAACGGATAAGGCCAACATGGTCCTGCGCTTCCAAGGGGTGCCAGAGAATAGAGGAGAGAATCTTAAAGAACTGATGAGTGAGCTACTCGCCCCAGCAACAGATATAAAGGAAGAGAAAAAAGAAGAAGACAGCAGGTCCAGCGGCGAGCTGGAAACTGGTTCATCTGGCGAGGACTCTTTGTCTGAGCAGGGGGCAGCAGCTCCAAAAAGTCCCTACAAACTGTGGAAAAGAGAGAAGAAGTAGTAAAGGCTGAAGGACTCTGAATTGTGCCTTTGAGAACTTTGGTTCCAGGGGATGATGGGGGGCACTGTTATTGGGCAAATAAATGTAAATGGGGAGGGTTAAAAGTTCTAAAAGACTGACACAGTTCATAAGAAGTACAAAGATGATAAGTTTGGATGCTTAAAAAAAAAAAGCTAGTTAGAGGATCTCCTCTCCTGGGTTTTTAGTTAGTAGTGGGTTCTTTACTTTCTCCCTTATATGTAGTTTTCCCCTCCCCCTTTTCTGTTGTAGTTATTTGTAGTGTTTAAAAAAATCAATTAAAAAATCCCCTACGGGGGCTCAAAAAAAAAAGATAGAGAGAGAAAGGCTTCCAACTGCTCCTGTAACATGGAAGCAAGGCCTTGTTATCACAGGATGCATCTTTATTATTTATTTGTTATTTTGATCCTGCTTTCCCCACAGAAGAATGTAAGGAGACATACAGACAATTAAAAAGCAGTGTAAACAACAATCTGTGAGCTGTGGCCACATTTCCTTTTCATTTTTCCTCCACATTTTGCAGCTTCTGTCCAAAGCCTTTCATTTCATGCCTTTCTTATTCTTCTCCCTCACCCACCTACTCATCATTTTGTGGCTTCCAAACAGAAGAGGGCACATTATAGTAGTAAAGTAGGGTTAGGTCTGATAAGTAGAGCCCCAACCCACCATGACATATTTAAAAAACAACAGTTTATTTCATAAGGCTTCAAAATTACTGGACATATGTACCTCAGGCTGATCACTGGCTTGAGGCCAGGATCTGGCAGCAGGCCATTTGCATGTGAGCCAAGATTTTCTATATGTGAAACAGTAATAGCAGCCTCTGATGTTGGCTGTATACCACATGCTTAGGAATAGCCAATGATAACCCTCCACCGGGTGTTTATTACTTCTGACTTTTCTTCTCCCTTCTACAAATTAAAATTATCTTGCTTTCACACCACTTTGTTTCTTTGTGCCAAATTCTTCCAGCATGATTTTCCTGTCACTTGTGTAAAAGATTTTAAAAATGACATAAAAGAAACAAACTAGACAGAAATAACTGTGACAAACAGGTGAAATGAAAATGCTCACAGTGATGACCCACACTAGTAATGAAAGGGTATATTTGACATCGTTTTATTTGGGATATTTGCTCCAGCAGTACCCTAATACATAGCATACCTTGATTCCCTGAGCTACATCCCCCTACCTCACCATGTTGCCAAGTTTTGTACCCTCCTAGAAACAGAACATGAATGATAAAGATTGCCAGAAATGAAACTATCAGCTAAGCATCACAGAGAAAAGTCCTATGAAATAAAAGCTTTTTTTAAAAAAGCCCTGCAGAAGATCTTTTCATGATCTTTTCTTGAGTCTTCATGGGACACTGTGTAGAAGCTAGTGAGTTACCAGTAGTTGGAGACCCCTGGACTATATGAATCTGTGACTTTGGTAGATTTGTAACATGCATTTCCTAGAACTTCTTCAGAGCATCCATTGTACCATAATCTTGGCATATTATTGAGGCATCATTGTGCAGTCAGTAAGCTTTGCGGAACCCCAGATGGAGAACTCAGGTTGCTCTCCTCACTCACCTCCCAACAGGTCTTTCCCACAGAATAGCTTGATTTAGTCAATAGTGGGATGTCATAACTCTGATTTTAATTTTATTGATGAACTATCTATATTTGAGGATTTGTTGGTGGAGTGGATCATTCCCCCCACTTTTAAATAGTTGGGGGGGGGGGGCTTGCAGCCACAAAAGTATTCTAACAGCATGCTCAAAGAGAGAAGGATCCTGAAGCAAGCTTTTTAAAACTTTCATTTTAAGTATCTACCGTTCAGAATAATTGCATTATTGTGCCTTATCACTGTAAAGAAATGGATTAGGAACTTTTATTAGTATTTCAACCCTAACTAAAAGGTTAAGGGCTAGAAATGTGCACAGTAATATTAATTCTCTACATAAGCTACATGGTATATGAATGTGATTTTATCAGTAAGCTCTACTTTTCCAACCTCTCCCTCCCCATTGCTTTTCTCTTGCAGCAGCAAGATCTACAATATATGGTTGAGAAGTTTTGGGGTTCTCAATCAGCTCTTAGTGCCTGGGATGATCTCTATGACCTGGTTATGGTCAGGTGGGATAAATATCGTGAATGGGCCCCCTGGAACACTGTCCTTCTCACAAAGGATGAAGCTGAGGCTCATCTTAAACTGACAAATCTTGAAAAGGTACAGATATTAATGAAATACTTGAGGTTTTTTTCTTTAATGTTCAAATGCTAAGTAATATTCTGTGATCTGACAATTAAAGGCAGAGCAGAATGAATTTAACTGCCTGAAAAGTCTTCAACCCATAGTCCTGGAAGGCTCTATTCCAGACATGCCAAACATACAGCCGGAGGGCCAGAACCAGCCCATCCAGAGCTCTTATCCAGCCCACGAGCAACTGCAGGGATTGTGGACTGAAAGGGCCTATATTAGGGTATTATACCCCCAACTGAGGTCCCTCACTTGCCCATATGTGGCCCCTCCCTAGCGTCTTTTCCCAGATCTCCAGAGATTGCCCAACTCAGAGTTGGCAACCATAAGGGGTGAGGTGGCTGGGTTGGCCCTGAGCTCTGTGCAGTCAGTCCCCTTGGGGCCTGCCCACTGCCCTTGGCTGAGGCACCAGGATGGGACACACTGCCTCTGCTACCTCCTCCTCTGGCCAGAGTCCTGCCTCTGCCACCTGGACTGCCAGAAAGACAGCTGGCTGTTCATGTGGCAGGCAGAAAGTCTTTGGCTCCACCTCCCAGAGCCCAGCCAAGTAGCTTCCTACTTGCAGGCAGTCTGGGGAAGGCACTCACGGGGACAGGCACCTCCAGAAAGCAGCTGACTGGCTTGCCAAACATGCCCACTTATTAAGCATGTGAATGGAGTGACCGTCCAGGTATGCTGTGTGCAGCAGCCCAGGTGAGAGAAAAGCCCAGCGCTTATGTAA
The DNA here is from genome assembly GCF_001447785.1 of Gekko japonicus. Lineage (NCBI taxonomy): Eukaryota > Metazoa > Chordata > Lepidosauria > Squamata > Gekkonidae > Gekko > Gekko japonicus. The sequence continues at coordinate 22,133 of NW_015170941.1, forward strand.
TGGGCGCAACATGTACAGAATGCCCAGGGTCAGGGTGGGGGAGGCCCACTGAGTCAGCTGAGCTGGACCCTGCTAACCTGTGGACCCAAACATGCATGGCTTCTCTCCTGCCTCCCTCCCTCTGTAGCGTGGGGGCAATTAAGAGGGAAAGCCAAAACACAAGGATGCTCCCTGGCAATGCTCCCTCTAAGCTGTGGAGTCTTGTGAGCAGAAATTCTACTTTGTGAGCTACTGGCATTAAAGTTGTGAGCAAGTGATTTGGCTACTGCATAAATTAGTTTGCTCTGGAGCTATCCTTCCTGAGCTAAGACACAAATGTGTGAGCCAGAGGCTAAAAAACTGCGAGCTAGCTCACACTAACTCAGCTTAGAGGGAACACTGCTCCCTGGACTCCCTGCATGCAAGCGCTGCCTTATGTAACAGTTTGAATGGAAGCAGGGGATAAAGCGAAGGTCAGGAACAGGAGCAAGCATTCAGAAAAGTGTGCTGGGTTTGCACATGTCAGAGGCAGGCGCTGGATGTGTGTCTGTGTTCTTGTACACGAGGAGTAATATTTTGGGTAGTTGGATAATGCCATGGAGCTGGGAGGAAATAAGTCTGCAAAAGGCAACTAAAGTGGAGCTGGCATCTTTGCAGAGTGGCAGCACTTGAAGACTGCTTGTGGTACTGGGGAGCTTCACAGTTCCCTTTGGGGTTCAAGGTTGTTGCTGAATTTGGGAGTTTAACAGAGGGAGGCGTGGGATTGTGCAGCTGCCTCACATTCTCCCTTTACAAAGCCTGTTGACCATAGCAGTTTCTTTAAGGCAGGGCTTGTTGGGTTCCCCTGGTTGATGCCACTTGGCCACCAGTCTTTGGCTGCCTCATCTGCGGCAGTGGAATGCAGCACTTCATGCTTCAGCTCTTCAAAAGCTTCTGAAATGTGTTAGTCTTTAAACAGCCACAGGAGTCTCTGGTTGTTGCACCTTGAGTGTCAGACAATAGCTCTCTGTGCTTGTGCATATTGCACATAGGTACTGAGGAGGGGTGTGGGTCACAGTCAGTGGTAAAATATATCCAGAACCTGGTATTACATTTTATGGAACACATGGCCCACTTGACAAAGTAACCTTTATGTCAGATCTGGCCCTCGTAACAAATGAGTTTGACACCCCTGCTCTATTCTGTACACCATGAGGACCTTCTGTGTTGCTTAGTGTTAGGGTGGCTGCCTTCTTTCCATGCTGTGAAGGAACACCTCCACCCCAGTGTTTTAATTATTGTGACTACTCTCAGTCTATGAACAGGAGCCCTGCCAGTGCAGAATGATAGCTGGGAGAAGGGAGGGGGGGTTGGAAAATAAGTAACTGTCAAGCTCACAGAACAGGACTCAAGTTCTTACTTAGGCCAATAAATTACTACTCCATCCCCTGCAAGTAGGTTAAACCTAGAGTCATGAAACTGGGAAGACTACCTTTGGGACAGGAAGGCCATCCCAAAGAAAGAAGAGAGAAAGAGAGATTACAAAAACTCTGGACAGAAGGAAGAGGTCTCTTCTTCCATTTTGGGCAACTCTTTGGATGTGCATATGCTATGATGGACTGTGGAACTCCATATTGTCCATGAGAGAGGGGACTACAGAGTGGAATCCCAACCAGGAGATCTGTGATAATGATGAACTCTAACTTACGTCAACTTCAAGTAAAGCTCACCTGTTATGAATGAAACATAATTTAGGAAGTACCTAGAACAGTGAAGAGAGGTCTTCATAGTTTCACCTGTCCTTGTTCCCTTGCTAAGCCTAAAAGTTTGAACAGAACATGTGCATTATTTATTCATTTATTAAACCTTCTTGTATTTTGCACCCTCTGACTCTATTCTCTGGAAAATTACCACACCTATTCAGTGTAGCTATCTTAAGTTTGGTACCAGGGAGGAGCAGCAGAGATGCTCACCATTCCAGGAGCAGGATGGCTCTGAAGTGCCAAGTTGTTACAGATCACTCCTGCACTTGCTTCTAGAAGGGTAGTGGGAGGCGCAGCAACTAGACGGGGCCTTTAAATGCAGCATAGGTATAGAGTATTGGCTCCACTGGTGGAGCTCCTGATGGCACCTGGTAGTTTTGGCCGCTGTGTGACAGAGTGTTGGACTGGATGGGCCATTGGCCTTAGCCAGCTTTGGCTTCTCTTATGTTCTTATATAACTCCATATGGCAGGGGAACTGTCATTGGTGAGTATGTGGTTATCCAGGTTGTAATTAACACCCTTAGCAAACAAGGGAAATGGGCACGTTCTTCTAACCTCTGAGGGCTCCAATCAGAAGGAACAGGGAGGGGCTTGCAACCCCGTTCCTCCACACATGCCATTTCTATTTATTTATTTATTTTATTTATAATTCGATTTATATCCCGCCCTCCCTAGACGGGCTCAGGGCGGCTAACAATTTAGGCACCAGGCCACGATTAAAACAACTAACAATTAGGGTGCAAAGCCATTATTAAAACACAAGATAAAACAATCCAATACTGTACTAAAGTGCCGGTGCTCTAGATGTTACTACTGTCTACCACCTATTTATTCAATATCATCTCATCTTGGGGCTTGCACTTCAAGTGATGCGTTAAAAAATATTTCATGTATGTTATATGTCTAATTTATCTCTTACATCTCATAGCTTCCTGCTCTAGTCATCTCTGATAAGTTCTTCTCTAATGGTTTTGAACTGAATTCTTCTGGGAAGCTGCTGCATAAGGACTGTGTAAGACAAGTATTGTCTTCCAATTCCAGCATGTGTGGGTTTTCCCTGCTCACTACAGTGTGCTCTTGACTGTGTGCTCCCATATTGTGGCGTGTGTGCCCCCTGCAGAAGTGTCAAGGTTGTTTTCTTTCAGGCAAAAACATTTTTATTCTTTCAAGCCCTTTAGACCACTTGGCTAGCCTGTTGTTGGTTTTAGGCAATGGTTTTAGAGGTTTGGTTTCTTGTGTTTGTTGTAGATTTGTATTTAATATTTAGTGGTCTTATTTTATTGTTATAAGTCACTTGAAATATATGGGATGTAAATATTTTAAATAAATAAAATAGACATTTCATCTTGGTTACCTGTAAAACAGAGATCAAAGGAATTGTTAATTAAAAAATAAATACAGCGAATCATTTCTCAGTATCCTTTAACCGTGGGTAAGCAATTGCCACTGTGTCTGCACTAGCCCATTATAAGTGTTTGTGTATTTCTGTCTTAGTTAATTATCATATAGCATTTTTTATTTTAAAAAACGCACAAAGATGTGGTTTTTATGGCTTTAATTATCACACACATTTTGAAAGCCTGCTATATGGATATTTGCTCAATAAAGTTGTTTTTAACCTTATTTTATTCCATTTGCCTTTTCTTCTCCTTTCCAGGCTTATGAGATGGTGTTTGTTCATAGAATCAAGCACAAGCATATCCTTGCAAAGAACTATTTCTCCCAGTTCCCAGAGATGGCAGCAGCTCTACATAAAGGTGACAAGCAGGCCTACTCAGATGATCTTTTGGTAGCAAAGCCTTTAACACCCAGCAAAGCAGTCCATTAGGGAGAAGACTGTTCACTGATTTACTGCTTGAAAAACCCATCTGATCTCAAGATAAAGGAACATTTGTTTCTTTCTGTCTTAATTGCTTCATCTTAATTGTACTTTAGGGAACATAAAATTGTCTTAAAGCTAAGTTGCAACAAATGGATTTCAACCTGGTTATTGTTATGCTGCATTTCTATGAAAATCAATCATATTTAGATGTATACATATTAATTTCTTGTTCAAAAAAGGTACATTCTACCTCTCAGCAACCTCTAACTTCTCAGTTCAACACACCTAAGAACACAAAACGATCTGTCCTTCAGCCCTTCTTAACAGATACACTTATCTTGACTTGATATTGGAGACTGAAAGTGTAGTCTTTAGCAGAGTTAACACCCTTCTGAATCCACTGAAGTCAGTGGGCTTGGAAGGATATGACTCTGCTTAGCATTGCAGTACAGAAGCTGAAAACAGCAGATCATAGCAGGTGGTTTCACTACCTTGTGTGGCTTTTTATCGTATTTGCATTACCACAAATCCAGAGGCAGTTACAACCACAGGTGTGAGGTCGTCATCTAATTTATATCACTTCTTTTGTAAGCCACTTTTCAAATATAAGATGGCTGAGGGTGTTGGGGGAATTAAGAGCCCAGGAGCTTTTCCTAGGACTCCCATCCCCTCACCAGGCTCGAGAAGGGAGGGGGATGGAACTGGCAGGACCCTGTAGTTCCAGAGAGAGAGAGCGAGAAAGGGAGGACTGTTCCAAAGTTAAAACCATTTATTGAACATTTAAACTCATAATGCAAAAGTATTCAAGCAAATAACAATTTAGCAGTCATCATACAGAAGAAAACCCCATTACCCATTAGAAAATTAGCGCACGTGTAAATATGTTTTATCAGGAATATATTCCAGCTTTCCCCCAAGGCCTCAAGGGGGCTGTTGACCAAGGAGAGCCCCGAACAACAGCCATCAATGATATTATATACCTTTAGGATCCAAAGGGCCTGTCAAGCAGAAATGGGATGAGCTCTGACCAAAATCAGACCATTCCCTTTCTTGGCAAGATGAATGTTTACTTTCTGACTTGAGACTCCTGACCAGATTTACTCTTTCTCGGAAGCTGGGGATAACACTGATAACTTATATGTTGAGAATTCAAGAATGGCACCACTCACCCCTGGAATATATAAACACCCACTAAGGGAAAAGTCGTGCACTGGGCAATCTGTATCACAAAGGCTAAAGCACTAGCTGAGCCCTGAAGCATCGTGGGAAACCAAAGAATCGGCTATAGACATAAATACAAAATGGGTTCAAAGGGACTGAGGCTCAATTGAGGCCCCAATTCTGCAACAGAGAGTGCAGGATAGACAGAAAGTATCTCAGTTGATCTTTTGCTCACAGTCCATTTAGCCAAGTTATCAATGGGTAGTTAGGCTGCCTTCCAGCTGATGTAAGCATCACTCTTTAAATCACAGTAGTTGCAGAGATTATGAAACTTGCTCTGCAGAATGAGCACCCATGATAAGAGACCATTTATATGTTTCATACAACAATGTTTATCATGTGAATTGTTTATCCTCAACAAGAATACCCTTTCTTACAGTGCAATCTTCTGCAGGTTTACTCAGAAGTAACTCCCACTGCTATCAGTGGGGCTTAGTCCCATTTAAGTGTTCCACTGTAAGTCTGCAAGGACCTTCTGAACTTTACCCAGCACCACTGATCATGTTAGCTGGCATCTATGTTTCAAGTTCTTTCTGGGAGAACATATACATAATTCCAGACATCTCTTGTAGTCTATTGACATCATCATCCCCTCTGGGGGGGGATAGCTATTCAGGAGTAGATTTCATCAGTCTGTCCCTCCAATGTAGAACAAGAATTTTGAAAATGTTTGCTGTCTGTCTTCATCAGTGATTGGTTCCGGCTGCTGCTTGGGGCAATTCCTGACTGATAAAGTTGGAGAATGTTCTGGTCCTGCAACACACAAAATAAAGTGTGTGTGTGTGTGTGTGTGTGAGAGAGAGAGAGAGTACATGGTCAAAGAAAATGTTTTATATTAGTGTTGTGAGCTACTGAGGGCAGAGGAGTCTCCATAGCCTCAAAGCATTGAAATAATATTGTATATTGCGCTTAAAAACAGGATTTGGATCGAAGTGAAATATCTAAGACAGTCATAAATGTGACATTATTGTAAAGATACTTAGCCAGGTTTACTACAGACAGCTGTTTCGATGACAAAATCTTGGAAACCCTTTACCACAGAAGACTTTTAAAAAGGGGTACTGCTTAGATGTATTTATTTTAAACATTTATATCCTGCGCTCATCCACATAATTCCTGAGGCAGCTTCCAATGAATGTTAAAAAGATAAAAATTATATTAGAATAAAGAGGACCTTGAGATCAGTCGTAAAATCATTATAAAACGAATTGGTGCAGTTTGAAAATGCCAGCATTCCATTATAACAAACTCAATTAAGAGAGCCGAGCAGACTGTGATATTATTTTAAAAACCAGACAATCAAAACCAATATCTCAAATCACCCAAAAGCCTGAGAAAACAACATTTTTTGCCTGTCAGCTAAAGCTTTACAAGCTTCCTGCTATGTGATTAACTGTCTATCCATCTCATTTATTGGGTAAAATGAGTTCATTCCAGTGCATTTTGCATAAAACACATGCAATGTACAATAGTAATTATCTTTTCCTGTACATCTTGAGTTAATTAAGGTTTTGTGGAAATTCCTAGGAAATGTATATGCTCACTTTATTTCACTTTATTTCAAATCAAGGCCTTGCCTGCTGCAAGATTTTTTGCTGCCACGTACACTGCAGTATTTCATAAACTGTTGAATGTTGATGGCCTATGGTTTTCAGATACAAAGTAATGTATCTGGATTGTAAAGGTGAATGGTACTGGCAAAGCAACTTGGCATGGTTTGCTGGTTTCTGCTGCAGAGACTGTCATTTTTCTTTCCCTCAGGCCCCCCACCCATTTCTGTTTAGGGTTAGAACTGGATCAATGAGCCATTGAACCCACTTATGGTGAAATCATCCTTCACTAACAAGAAAGAGAATTGTCACAGTCAAACTCAAGAGTTGTTGAGACAGAGCAGGTGATTTTTCACTGACCGTGGACAGCAACACTCTTAATATTTGCAAAGTTAAAATGATTCGCTTTTCCTACACCACCTTCCTGTCCAGCAAGACAGATTGGTGCACATAAGCATTTTCCCACATGTACTGGATGTTCAGCAAATGTGGGTTGAGATGCAAATCTGGATGAATGTGTCATGTAAGCCATATGGGCATGTTTGTCAGGATTGAAGGCTACCAGCTCTTACCTGTCTAGTCACTTGCAGTTACAGCTGGATGTAGACCCATCACTTTACGGAAAGAGCAGGACTCAGGTTGAGATATTCCAACTTTGGGACCTCCATTCTTTCTCAGTGGTTGAGTGAAACAATGAACTCAACATCAAAGCATATAAAGAACCATGCATGGTTAGAGATAATTGGAAAATCCTCAGCAATGACCTGGATACCCAAAAGGAGACAGATGAGTCTTAATGTAGATGCTAAATCAATTAATCTTTTTACATAAAATATTTGTTTATTCATTCATTCGATTTGTACCCCACCGTCCCCGACAAATACAGCTTAGCACTTTCCTAATTGGAGTTCCCAATTCAGCAATGTAGCCTGAAGGTTAAAAGAAATTTGCTTCAAGAAACAAGTGCTCAGCTCAATCCACATGTTGAATCCTTAACCATATGCAGTGCATATTGTTTTGCTGCAATTAAAAAAATACTAACCTGGTGTTTTGGAGATCTTTTTTTCTAAACAATGATGAATTCAGCTGCATATTAAATAGTTGCCTACAGGCAAGTTTACTAGGATGCCAGAACTCCTAGGTTGTATATACTTTTAATGCTTCATAGAGTTTAAAAAGTATATTTTAAAACTAAAATTTAAAATAATTTGCAAAGGGAATCTCAGATATGCGTTTTCCTGTTTTGTCATAAAAGCTGGTTTCTTAGTAGGGAGACCAGTGTCATGTATCTCAGTCTCAAATATTGAAATCTGTATTCCCTGTGGTTCTGGCATAATTGTGCATCTTCTCAAGGCCATCTCTTCAGAAATTTGAGTTGCAAATATCTGCACATTTTCCCCCTTTACACCAGTGCCCCATTTATCCCAATTTAGAGAACTAAATTTATCCTCGGTATCACATGAATATGGTGTTGACAGCTTTTAACAGACAAAATTATTTACATCAGGAACATAAACACTTCTACAGCTGGGGGATGTATTTCAATTCCCCAGAAGAGTTTTATGTAAAAGAACGTCAGCCCAGACAATTTCAAACTTCTATTGTCTGTCTTGTGCACCAGTCATGAACTTTGAAAGGCTAAGAAACATATGCAGTTTACAGACACTGAACCTCCATTTTAGTTAATTTGGAGACTCTTCCTATCTATAAATTAAAAACTGGCCCTAATATTTCAATGAGAGCATTCTAATGATTCATCTCCTAAGAAACAATAGCGGCCAAAGAACTATCTCACACCCATTGTTCCTTTTATCACTATAAACCTTGTTCCAGAAATAACTGTCCCACCAGTGGCAAGGGACATCTGGGTCTTGATCTTAAGCACAATCTATTACTATTATTTTCAGTAATTGACATTGCACTGGGAAGGGTCATCCTCAAAGCTAGCTTTCTTACTGGCTGGCGATAAATTTACTAGAGACACCAAGTCCCAACTCCCAGTCGTCATTGACCAAGAATCCCAAAGCAAAGTTCTGCTTCCAAATGTGTATTCTTGAAAAATCGAGGTTGGTGTGTGTTGTTGTGTTGTTTTTTGGATGGGTGTTGATGGTCAGAAACTATCCATCTGAGGAAATTGCTGCCTGTTATGGTTCCAAACAGATGTTTGCATTTAGGACTTCAAGCCTAGTAACAAGGGTATAACAACAATGTTAAGTCAAGTCCCCTGATTATTTTCCCAAAGGTTATTTTCTTTTTTAAAAATACAGGTTGTTGTTCCAGAGGCTGCTGTTTAAAAGGAAACATTTGCATGACGGAAGAGGACTATTTAATTGTAGCACCTGTTTTGTGCCAAAATCATAATCCTCAAGCTACTTTTCTTAAAAGAACCAGTATGTGTTCCTCAGAGAGGGTAAAAGTAGATTGTGGGCGGCAATTTATGGCAAGGGATGAAGTACACTTCCCTCCTCCGTGCCAGTCTCTTGACTTTAAATCACAGTCCCCGCAGTCCCTATAAGAACATTTTTTAAAAAACCTGCCCAACTAATCACAGGACTACATAAAATAAATGAACTGGTATCTGGAATATACTGATTGGAAAAGAGGGCTCATATAACAGTATTGCATACAAAAAAAAATCCCTTTCACATTAGGGAAAAGGCTAGGCTAGAATCTTTCTGTCTTCTTGTTATTTAAATGGATGACTTTTGTTGATGGAGAGCCATTTAATTAGGTGCATCCAACTGCAATCTGAATGATTAGCGCCCAGATCCTGTTTTACAGCTTCAGCAAACTACCACAAATGTGGAACAAAAGTTAGATTTTCTGTTTAGTTACCTGTACTGTTCATGTACCTGTATCAGGTGGTTTACCTTTCTGTGTTTATCTCTAACGCAACTTTTAAAAATTTAAATTCTGTAAACAGGTATGATTCTATGCAAACAATAATTCTGTGCACTCTATTTCACGTGTCAGTACCATTCATTGTCTGAACAGGAGTGGTTGAGCTTGGAAAGTTCCTGTCCAGCTAAAAAATGGGAGGTTATAGACTGGTGGCAGCAAATTTACTTTGCTGAGTCCTAGAGATGGAGTTTTTACTCAACACCTGCAAGACCCTGTTTAGAAAGTGGTGATCAAACCTCCTTGAGTGAACAGTCTCACCTCACAAGCAGTACACATTCAAAAGAAAAGGACGATTTATGAGAAGAAATCTAATGCAGATGTGGGAAACTGAATTTGTTAAATGAATGGGTTATTTTATCTTTTCTGTAACTGCAAAACACAATAAAAAAGATTACCCTGAGGCACAGTTCTGAAATGGGTGCTACATTTAAAATATATTATTATGTTAAGGCTTCTGCAGAACATAGGAAGAGCTTTATTAGATTGAGCTCTGCTTCCTGTCTCTTCTGATGACCTGTCCAGGGTATTCTTATTTCACAAGATGTTCCCAGTAAACAAAAATGAGACCAGCAATATGTGCATTTTATGAACACCACCTCCCTCTGGTTTTACATGTGTTATGCCCCAACAGCACCAGAGTCCTCTGTAGGTCAGAGATATGCAAGCCAAAACAAAATGGTCATGTGAATATTCCCTATCCCGCACCAATGTTATAGGCTGGTTAAAGCTGTTCCATGTGTGGAACCAATATAAACTGCTGCCTTATCATTTCCTCCCCCACAAGGAACTGTGATGTACAAATATATACTACAGTTGCAACTTGCCAAAACCCGAATGTGGGACATCACCTTAAATGTGTGAAGAAGAATTAAAGTGAGAGACAAAAGAATAAACTAGAAATGAAATTAGACGAATTTCTGAAACTGAGATCCAAGATTTTCTGCAATACTCACTTCAGACAGTAAAATATCATCAGTAAAAGGTTATGTACGGGGCTCAAGTACATTGGAATGGCTGAATATATTAATGTTGACTTTATGTGACAAGTAATTGCTAACTTGGGCTACAATAAATTTATCTTAAGACAAATGCTGCTTTGTCTGAAGTCTACAGGAGGCCTGAGACCTGTACATGCTGTAAAAGTATTGCAGCATTCACAAACAGATGAGACCTTGTTCAGTTCTGAATGTTTGTAGTGTTGTCACAAAACAGTCCCACCTACATCCTGGCTGAATCCAGATGCTTCTGGGGTCATTAAAAAACTGCCTCTTCCACTTCCAAAGGCAGTATTTCTTTTGTAGCCGACAAGTCAAGAACAAACCCAGCAGTCATCATGGCAACATGCAGTCTTGTTTCATGGGTTCAGGTATTCTGCTTCTTCAGCCTGCTGCTCAGAGGGATTTTCTCGGTGGCTCATACGTCTGTGCTTCTCTGGTCAACAGACAGGTAAGGAAGCCCGTATTCTGCTAGAATTTGTTCTTAAGGAAACTGTGGCCCTAGCACTATCTTCTGTAGCACTAAGGATATGCAAATTAGGAATTCTAGGTCTTGGTCTCTGTCTGCCTATTTTTATGTTGTGAAGGCCATAACTCAGTGGTTGTGTCAGCCTTTTAGTCTTAGAGCACAGCTGAGGGAGCCAAGAGAATGGCTAGCAAATGTTTTCAAGGGTCACGGGTCTCAGGTTGGTCATTTCCAGGGTGGGAGAACACCCAGGAGCTGCATGAATTAATAGGATTAATAAAAAGTGACCAACTCCTCCTTTCACACACATTTGCTTCCTCTCACCTTCTTTCTGTGCTAGAGCATGTCTAGTTCTTTGATGCTGGATTAACATGGTTGCTTCATCCTTCTCCAGAACACCATGTTGGGTGGCTCGACTAGTCTGTTTAGTCATCGTACAGTATGCTCAAAGATTTTGGGTATGGAATCTCAACATTACAAAAGCCTGCTCATTTGAAATGAGGACATTTTTAAAAATGTCACAAAAGATGCAGATATCATTGCTATAATGTTACTGTAATTTATTTACACTCTGCAGAAGATTGTGGCAAACAGTTGCAAGCATCATCATATAGCTGGATTGCTTTTGCTGAAGATTTTTGTTTATTTACTTCATTTATACTCCACCTTTCTCCACAATGTGGACCCAAGATGGCTTAGTTCTTCATTTTATGCTCACAAGAACTCTGTGAGGTAGGTTAAGCTGAAAGAGAGTGATTGGCCAAAGGTCACTAACTAAGCGTCCATAGCAGAATGGGGATTCAAACCTGGGTCTCCCAGATCCTTGTCAGACACTGTAACCATGACACCACATTAGAAAGCTTTAGTTGTTATATAAGTTCTTTTACACGCCTTTTTACAGACAAGGAATTAAGGATGAGAAATGGGAATCTGCACAGGTGCAAGTCTAGCATGGGATTGTCTCCTGATGACCTCAAAGATATACAAACATTCAACAGTTTTGCATGGTTCTCCTACTTGTACAGCATCAGAACCTCTGAACCAAATGGTAATATTCCTCCTCAACTAGTGTTTCAAGCTCTCTTAAGAACATAAGAACTTAAGAGATGGCAATGTTGGATCAGGCCAAAGGTGTGAAGGAATGTGGTATATGGCATGGTTATAAAGTTTGCTCCAGCCATTTGGCCTTACCATTTGGCATTGCAACAGGAAATAAAACACAGCATGTTATCAGAAAGACATCACAGGAGAAGGCAGGAGACTTTTAGAAATCAATATTTCTATACACCATAAGAACATAAGAACATAAGAGATGCCAATGTTGGATCAGGCCAAAGGCCCATCCAGTCCAACACTCTGTATCACACAGTGGCCAGAAATACCAGTGCCATCAGGAGGTCCACCAGTGGGGCCAGGACATTAGAAGCCCTCCCACTGTTGACCCCCCCCAAGCACCAAGATGACAGATCATCACTTGCCCCAGAGTCCCTATCTATACCTTGTGGCTAATAGCCACTGATGGACCTCTGCTCCATATGCTTATCTAATTCCCTTTTGAAGCCGTCCATGCTTGTAGCCACCACCACTTCCTGTGGCAGTGAATTCCAAGTGTTAATCACAAGTGTTAATATTAGGTCAATGCATGAAGGATTCTGTTGTCAGTTCTGTGGGGCTGTGTTGTGTGTCACCGTGTTTTTCAGAGGAGAAACTAATCAAAACTGAACATGCAAAAGAATGCATATGGATTTATTTCCTTCATTATTATGAGTGGGGAAATCATCATGTGCAAAGTTCTGTGTATACCCTGGAGCTCCTACACCCAGTGGACAGGTCACATCTCCTCCTTCTGAGAACTTAATGTGCACAGGGGCATGCTGCACTGCCCGTGCTAGGTCTCCTCTTAGAAGACAATGTAAAGTGTTGTGTAAGAACACAGCATGTATATCTTTTTTTTTTTTACGAAGGTAAATAGTGACCATCTTTTTTCAGAGGCTAGGAATTTACAGTAAATAGTTCCATGATTTTCAAATAAAAGAGTCAGTGGGAAAATGGAATTTTAAAAAAATGGAGAAAGAAAAGTTTCAAGGCTGGTTTGCCCTTTGTCTTTGGGGACCTCTTGCTCTTGTTGTCTCTATAAACATGCAAAGCAGTGCCTTACCAGCAGCCAGAAACTGGTTTCATGCAGGTTGCTCCATCAAAATGGCTTCAAGTTCCACGTTCAAACCAGTTTGTGTTTAACTTGTGTTGTAGTCAGTAAACAGTAAGCCTACAGCCATGACCTTTGTGTTATAAAAATCCACCTGCGTGATCTAAGAGATGGTCGTTTACTGGTTAAAGCAAATGATTCTGGAGAGGCAAGGAGCAGAGAGGAAGTGGCTGTTTTATGTATGAAGGAGGAAGATGCTATGCTGAGAAAACAGGTAATACTCTGGATTAAAAATTGTGTGGTTTATCCTGCCAAGTAATTTAGCCCATGGTTACTAGGGTCCTGTGTCTCAGACCTGAGATCCATAAGATTAAAAGCAAATTCATCAGCCACACAAGAGTCATCTCCCAGGAGGAATGATAGACTCCATATTTCTACTCCCTGCCTGGGATCCCAGCTTTATGAAGCATCTAGGTCATCCCCCACCTTTACCTGTATGCAACTGCTTACTTGTTCAAAGTATATCCAGCCAGCCTTAATGTTTGATTAATCTATCTTTCCTATTTACTGACTTCATAAACTAATTTAATTTCTGGACCTCTTTGGTTTTGAACCCTTCTGCTGACAATCCTGCCCTCAGCGTGGGTTGGGCCCTCTAAAGCAACCCGGATACATGCTGAACTCCAGGCTCAGACCCAACCAAGAGCAATGTGACCAGATGACAAGGGAGAGGTTGTGGCTCAGAGGTAGATCATCTGCTTTGCATGCAGAAGGTCCTAGGCTCAATCCAGGCATCTCCTTTTAAAACAGACATGTAGTAGATGATCTGAAATAGCTGTCTTTCTGGTACTCTGTAGTGCCATTGTGATTTAGTCTGCATACCCCATTCTGACCTTGATAAGTCAATGGTCTGACTATGAATAAAGCTAAAAGCATGCTGAGGCTTGGCTTGGCCAAGAAGGCCACCAATGGCCATCTAGGGCTGTGAAGAAATACATTTTTTTTCTTTGGAGGTTTGAACTAAGCAAAATGTTCCTTTTGCATTTTAAAAAGTTTTTCTCCCTGGACAGAGAACAGGCAGGAGGGAGGAAGTCAATTCAATTGCTTTCCAGCCTCACCTCAGCCACCTTTTAAGAAATGCTAATAGGTCTAGCTAGAGACTATGGGATGGTCCACTCCCCCCCCCCCAAGCAGGAATAGAGATTTGGAGGTATTAAGTATTAGAAGAACTTCAGGAAGAAACTCCAGGAAAAGCTTCTTTGACCCAGCCTGACCTGGTCAGTGGGTGGAAAAAGAAAGATGATAAAACTCTAGGGAGCAAGGAGGAAGGTCTCTTTTGTGCCAATTCCATCAGTGCAGACAGAACTCTTGATTGAGGACTGGAGAAGGAGGCCATTTCCATGTGCTGGCCTGCACACCTGAAAGAGGCTTGAAGGTAATGGCAACCCTGTAGAATATCTGTAACTCTCTAAGCTAAGGAGTCAGACTTATATTTAACATCCAGTAGGACATGTATAGAGGGAGGAACAGAGGAACTGTGTTTTACCTTTTCCTTTTGAATCACTTGCTCAGTCTGATGCTGTGCTAAAAGTATTCTTGTGAATATTTCCTTTTAATAAATACTTTGTAACTTTGATCCTGGCAGTGGTTCTCTGTGCCACATAGACCTCCAGCATCTTGGATACACTATTTAAAAAGGAGTGCCAGGAGGAAGGGGAAGGGCAATCAGTTGGCAAGTGGCTACTCCCCAGTGGTGCACCAAGCAGTAAGCTGTCCCCATGGTAACCAGGCACTGGGTAGCTGGAGACACAGAGATAAGGCCTTAGAACTTGGAAGGGAAGCTGGGAATCCTGACCCTCCCAGTGGGCAATTCTTACAAAGGTCAGGTGGTGGCAGCGGTTGAACAGAGAGAGAGAAAAGCTCCTCCCAGTGTTGGGAAAACCTTAGAGGGCAGTGTGGAACAGGGCCTGCAGGCCAGTTCCACTGCAAGAGCAATGAACGATTCTTTCCCCCCCCCTTTTTAAATAATCTATTTATTAATTTTCAAAACAAAAGAAAAAGGAAATTATATACATAACCATAAACAGACTTCTCAACACATCACTATGATCATACAGAATGGTTAATTATAAATTTCTACCATTCTACCTAACCATTCCCATTCTAATTCTAACCAAGTAACATCACATATTACGTATCTCAAGTTATTCTTTAAATGTTCCCACAAAGTAATTCATTAGCTGTCATACCAACTTTACTGCTTACAAATCTTCCTATCTATAATGCCAAAAAAGTGACTAATAGTTTGAGTTCATTGATATTTTAGGTTATACATTATCTAGGTCTACAATGAATAACCATACAGTAGGTCACATAGAAAACGTCGCACCGGAACAGGAACCCAAAATGAATGTGATTTCTGAATGTCGCAGTGAACGATTCTTAAAGGGCCAATTCACCCCTGTCCCCTTTACACAGATCCCTAAACACACAGTCAATATACCTCTAAATGATCCTTCATGAAATTAAGGAAGGAACATCTCATGGAATCCCTTCCACTTTCCAAGTACTATTTATGGCTATGAAGGTTTTACTAAGGTAGTAAGAGAAATTGGTCAGTTTTTAAAAAATAAGAAAGCCAAATTAACATTACCCCTTTCAAAGTGGGCCTTTGGGAAAGTGTGCATTCAAGCCTTTCCTGGTCAAAATGTGAAGTTAAGAGCAACAGGACTTTAAATGACTCCAAACTGAAAGGCAGCATCCATTTTAATAACAGACAAACATAAGTAATGAGGCATTTGCTAAATTTCCTAAAGCAGGAAATAGCTGAGTCCTATGAGACCAAGGAATGCCAGGGTTGTGATGTGGAGGCAGGCAATGGCAAACCACTTCTGAACGTCTATTGCCTTGAAAACCCTGTGGGGTTGCCATAAGTCAGCTGTGGCTTGATGGCAAAAAAGAATTCTAGCCGAAAATAGATGGGCACTATACATAAGCAACACAGTCAGGTGCACCACAAGGCCTCCTCCTCAGACCCCGTGCTTAATATTCTACAGCACTTTCTTGCAGTTCCCAAGCTATTTCCCCTCTGCAAACTCACCAGGGAATTAGCAAAAATTCCCAGTCCTCCTCCAAATAAACATCATCACCAAGCAGTTTTGCACAAAAATTTCATGCCAGCAGTAATCATTCTTTTGCTTAGAAGGGGGGGGGGGGGCTGATCCCAAACTCTTCTTTCTCACAGAACTGAGCTGAAATTGCAGGGTGTGGGGATAGAACAACTTTTAACAAGTATGTACGTACCCCTACAAAATCATCAGTTCCTTTTTGATGTTTTGTGCAAGTGCAAAGGAGCACAAAAGTTGTCGTGGGCAGTGGAGGAAGAGGAATACTGCCCACTGGTGATGCAACTAGGGCAATATAAACAAGTCTTTTCACCCTTTTCTGATGGACAGTGAAAACACCAGCATGGGTACAAGACAAGCACCATGATCCAATGAAGAGATCTCTGTTCAGAAACTGGCTTACTTATTCCTGTCCCTTACTGAATTTGGAACTGTGACATAAATTGGCTTTCCACTGCATTGTTTTTCAATTAGATATGCATCTGAAGTGTATTCCTGGCCTCATTCTATTGAAAGAGATGCAGGGCAGATCAATGGCATTCATAATTAGCTGAGCATCTGGATGCCCATCAAACTTATTTTGCAGTTCCTGACCTAGGAAGTGATATGCATGTGAATCTCTTTAGTTGATCAGGGTGGCTGACTTGCCGTCATGCTGGTGATTTTGTTGCCTGCCAGTACAGTGTGGCTATACAGGGAGTGTTGACTTGGTTACGTTGGCAACAGGTCACCTTTTCCCATTCCTCCATTCAGACTGAAGACAATGTGGGGGCTTTGTTGGTGCTCAGTGACTTCATAAAAAAATGACCAAATTAGATTGGCTATGTAGCACTATGATTCCACTATACTAGCCCTGTGAACTGTGACTGGACAGGAATCACGTAGGTAGCAGAGGAATCATATTGTAGGCAGTCAGGAAAGGAGATGGAAGGTGAACATCTAAAATTCACATTCCATGAGTTTGTCAGTATCAAGTAGAAAGCTAATTGTATAGAGAGGCAAGATAGACAAGCAAAGGTGTTCTGAGATGCACCAGGGAGTATCTCAAGGAGAAAACTAGGTTGTTCCTGTGGTGGAGATGTGGGAGGATGATGACTAGGAGTCAGGAAGAGAACGCACACATATGAATACATGAAACTGCCTTATACCACTTAAGATTAATGTTCCTTCAAAATCTGTATTGTCTACTCAGACTGGCAGCAGCTCTCGAGTATCCGGCAGGGGTCTTTCATATCACCTGATTCTTTTAACTGGAGATGCCAGGGATCGAACCTGGGGCCTTCTGCAGTGTTCTACCACTGAGCCACAGGCACTCCTCAAGGGAGGTCACTCTTACATGTCCTATAGTATTAGTTTTTACAGTGTACATACTCAGTCTAGTCCCCATACCTCCTATTTGTAACCTCAAAATATCGTTTCAAAATGTTAGCTTACTGGTGATAGTCCATCAGGTTGGTATAAACAATGAAGACCAAATGTGTCTGTTGTTAGAAATATCAATTGTTTGCAATCAGTTGAAGCCTTTGACAGTTTATAGTGACAGCCAGCTTTGTGCCAAGATTGGGAGTGAAAGCATCTTGTAAATAATTTTCTCCAATTTGACAAGGCTGTTCTATCCAATATCTTCCCCCATCACATGCAAGGAGCTTAAAGAGAGACATAGGCTGTTTTATTTGGCATATGGAAGTGATCCAGTGAATACAAACAAGGCGAGCAATTTCATAGTTTTCTGAGGGCATTTTCCTTTGAGGAATCAAAGGTGCTAAATTGTAAGATGACATTTCATATCAGGCCATTGTTGGGTTGCCACTCCAAATAAAATTCCTTCAGGTAGAAGTGAATTGGGCTGTCACAGCAATGTCATTTGGTGAGATGCTTCAGTACCTTTTTGAAATTCTGCTACACCAGTCATTGATTTTAATTCCGTGGCTCCAACTGCTGCCACTAGCAATAGGGGCATGTGACTTTGATATCTAGCTGTTGCATGTATTTCCTGAAATTTATTGTCTGGAATGTTTGTTTATATGAGACCAGGAAAGACATGATTTGTAAAAATATATTAGGCTCCCTCTGATTTGAAAAGACAGCGAAATAATATTAACATATATCCAGTCTCCAAAACCTACTGGTTGTTTTGGCCAGTGAAAAGGAAGTAAAGGAAAGTGGACCACCACCTCTTCCCCTCCCCACCCCCCAAATCTTGCCAAGTACAGTTTCCAGAGTCAGTTATTCCCTTGGCCTCCATCTATTGGTTGTCTGCTGAGGAGCAGGTGGCACTCCTCAGGGAGCCTGATCACACTTCTAAACTCACATTGACCTTTGATATGTATATTTCTGAGGGAGGAATCGTAAACTAAAGTGCGGTAGAACTCAACTGGTAGTCTCTGGAACAGGGAGAGTCTCTGACAGATCTTGCCTGCACTCCAAAATAAACAACCCATGTGATCAACACAGAGTGTCAGCCTGTGGTCTCTGTTCCATTAAAAAGAGAGAGAGTGACCTGTATATAACTTAATGTTATTAACAAGAGCATGGGTTTAAAGCAGCCTGGAGTTTCTTATCGTGTAGGCAGGGTATATTGCTTACCAAAGGATAACAACCCTTTTGAATACTGACTGTGTAAACAAGACCATAAATCCAAATCTATCTCAGTGGAGGTCTATAAAGAGTTTAACATTATTAATAATAATCGATAATCAAATACAAGCTAGAAATATATCTCAGGCTGCGATAAAATACTATGGAAACTCAAAGTTGCCATAGCCAAAATGTAAAGAATATAATTAAACTAAAACCATTTGTACTTCTAAAATAAAGGGTAGAAAAAGAAAAAGAGATTGGATTTATACCCTCCCTTCACTCGGAGTCTCAGAGTGGCTTACAAACTCCTTTCCCTTCCCCTCCCCACAACAGACACCCTGTGAGGTAGGCGGGGCTGAGAGAGCTCTTTCAAGAACTGCTCTTTCAAGGACAGCTCTGACAGAACTATGGTTTGCCCAAAGTCATTCAGCAGCTGCGAGTCAAGAAGTGGGGAATCAAACCAGGTTCTCCCAGATTAGAGTCTGCACATTTAACCACGACACCAAACTAGCTGATTTTTAAACTACAAAATCATTGCTGGAACTCCATATCCTAATATAGAACAGGAATTGGAATGTAGCCTTTTAAAAATCAGTAGTGCTTCCTAACAACAGTCCAGATTAATATTTATTTATTTAAATTTTTATCCTGCCGTCCCCATGAACGGGCTCAGGATGGGTTACAAAGTCACAACATTTCAACAACAATAGTTAAAATAATTAAAACAGTAATTTAAAACAATAATAGAAACAGATGTGGATGTGTTGGTACATAGATGTGAAAATGAAAGGTCAAAGGTTAATGACCACAATCTAGTGGACTCCTTTAGAGGTTTGGAAGGGATTTTCTGGCTTTATTCTTTGTTTCTGTTATGCTAAGAGCACATATGCACACCCAACATTCTATCATGTTTTGAAGCTCCTAACCTTCTCTCCCAAGGCAATGATTCAGAGTACAAAGTACATTAACAAATGTCACCTCAGTTTTCTTCTGACAATCTTTGAGAGAAGAAATCCCACAACATCACTTGGAATGTTGTTCTATGGCTCTTTTCAGGTTAAATCCCCAGCATCTCCATTTAAAAGATCTGGCAGTAGGTGATGTACGTAAATGACCTCTGCTTAAGACCCTCTAGAGCCATTGCCAGGCCAAGTAGGCAGTACTGACTCTGATAGACCAAGGGTCTGACTCAGTATAAGCCAGCTTCAGGTGTTCTTCCAACAATAATGTATTTTTGATATCAGAACTTTAGACAGTTATGCTTGTGGTTTGCAGTGCTAGACTTCTCATCATTGACATATGTTGTGGGAGCAGCGGTAGGGGCTTTGGCAGATTATTTGCCCGACAGCATCCATCATGCAATTCCTTGGAAGTCTGTGGCAGTTAATTCCATCGGAGCCAGGCACTGTGTAAAAGGGAAGGTGAAACACATACTACATGAATGGATAATACATGTTGGTAGAGCATTTTCATTGTATACCTAAGCACATTACTATATTGAATGCCCCCTGAATAATCCATTCCCCCCCCCCGATGACACATGCCAAATGGAATGTAAGTGTATAATAGTTAGGGTTACCAATGTTAAAATGAGGCCTGGAATCCACCCAGTATTACAACTGTTCTCCAGACTACAGAGATCAGTTTTCCTGGAGAAAATGGCCGTTTTGAAGGATGGACTGTATGACATAACATTCC
>NW_015170941.1:42384-85021 GCF_001447785.1 Gekko japonicus
CCCTCTCAAGGCATGCCCCCAAATCTCCAGGAACTTCCCATGGTGGAATTGGCAACTCTAATGATAGTGCAATTTCACAGCCACATTACTCACAATAATACTAATCTGTGTATGGTGGTTGCATATTAACTCTCCATCTTCTCCCACTTAAAAAAAATCACCTCCTAAAGATCTTCAAGAAAACCTGAATCAGATGCTCTCATTGTCTGATCTTATCTCCTGGCCTTACACAGGTGATAGTTCTTGTTGTTTGATTTATCCCCTCCCCTCCCTTCCCCACTGAAGCAGGCTCAGGGCAGCTTACAAGTCCACTGGCATCATAAAAAACAGTAAAACAATTTAAAATCATAAAACAATAAATAGATGGTGGAATAGCTGTCCTAATGATTGTCCACAATGGGGAATCAAGTCAGCAATGAGGCTGGTGGCTGGCTCCAATGCATGTAGTTCATTAATGTGGCTGGAGACGTTAGGATCAGGCAGCCAAGAGTGGATTGTAGGACACAAGTTCCTTGGTTGATGTTAAATAATTAGATGCGGCACCTCACTCAAACACTTGGTGGAAAAACTCCATCTTACAGGTCCTGTGGAATTGTGATATGTCCCACAGGGCCTTGTTGTCCTCAGGGAGCTCATTCCACCAAAGTGGGGCCACCACCAAGAAAGCTCTGGCCCTAGTTATAGCCAGCCCAGCATCTTTAGGGCTGGGGTGGGGGGAACAAGGAGATTTTGTGATCTTGACCATAGTACTCTCTAGGGAACATGTGGGGGAAAGTGGTCACTCAGATATGCAGGCCCCTGGCCATGTAGGGCTTTCTAGGTAAGAACCAGCACCTTGAAGCAAACCCAGTATGCTGTAGGTAGCCAGTGCAGTGCTTTCAGCACGGGCTGAATGTGCTCCGTTAAGGGAAGCCTGGCTGTCGCATTCTGCACCAGCTGTAGCTTCCAGATTTGGGACAAGGGCAGCCCCATGTAGAGAGCATTACAATAGTTCAATGTTGAGGTGACCATTGCGTTGATCACTGTTGCCAGGTCATCATGTTTGAGGAATGGAACTAACTGCCCAATCAGCCGAAGATGAAAAAAGGCCAACTTGCCAGTGGCTGTTACTTGGGCCTCCATCATTAAGGAGGCATCCAAGAGCACTCCCAGGCTCTTACCCTCCAACGCTGGCACCAGAGGTGACCCATCGAAGGTCAGGTGTGGGATCTCTAACCCTGGACTTTGACGATGCACACACGGGACCTCTCTCTTCACCAGATTGAATTTCAGTTGCCTCCGCCTAAGCCACCCAGCTATGGCTTGTAACGCCAGGTCCAGATCTTCTGGTCCTGAGTCAGACCGGCTGCCTAACAACAGATAGAGCTGGGTGTCATCTATGTACTGGTGACATCCCAGCCCATGCCTCCGGGCATTCTGGGCAAGAGGGCACATATAGATGTTAAAGGACATTCAGGAGACAACAGCTCCTTGTGGCACTCTGAAAACCTGCTCCCCTAGCGCTACCCTCTGGTCCCAACCTTGAAGGAAAGAGGAGAGCCACTGTAAGGCAGACCCCTGAAGCCCAGCATTGGCAATTATTTGAATGAAAGGATTAATGCTTCTCTATGAGCACTTATTGAAATCTTGCAACAACCCAGCAGCAAGAGTTGGGCAGCACAGAATAGGCAAAAAGCAATAACTACTTCTATTAGGTCTCTTTTGTCAAAAAAGCAGAACACTGTTGAAAGCGATGAATTTGATCTTGGGAAAAGAGTTCCAGACCAGGATGTAAGGAACAGCACATAAGTTATTAAAAAGTACCACATTTTAACACATGATGTTAACTTTCCAAAAGTTTTGCATCCTCATATCCTTTTTATGTGTAACAGTATCTATTTTTATTACATCTAATTAATTCAGATTCATGTTTCACATATTATTTTTGAATTTATAGCAGAGAGGGTTTTTTTGGGGGGAAACTCTTTAAAAATATCCGTTATTTATTTCACACCAACTTCCCACAGAAAAAAAACCAATTTTAGATAGGAGTTTGTTTTGCTGTAAAGTCATTTCTGTTATTTCTTATTTCTCTGCCCTGATGTGTACCACTAAGAGCATTAAACAAAGTCATACTGTAAATCTTTTATTGAAGTTACTTAAATTCACTGACCCCTCTCTCTTTGTCTCTGTACTCTTTACAAGACATATACAAAAAATTTAGAAAACTAACAAAAGTATTATTCCATTAGGATGTCTTAGCGGCTTGTAAGATACACCAAATATGCTTGATGCGTAGTTTTTTAATTGGTATGTTTTAATGATCTATTTATTTATTTATTCTACAGTTTTGGTTGTTTTATCAACTTATTTTATGTGTGATTCATTTTCCTGACTTGTTTTAGTGTCTTTATTGGTTTATTGTTTGAGTTGTGACCTGCCTCGAGCAGATCTGGAGAGGTGGCATACAGATTTCCTATTCCTAAATAACTTAAGAAATGAGAAGACAATTCTCCAGAAGCTCTTCCATTCAAGCTAAACCTTTGCTTTGTTTCAGCAAGCTTGCTGTACCATGTATGCCTCCCAACCATGCCAAAATAATCTCATGTAAACAGATAATTCATTCCATTGATATTCCAAAATTCATAGGATTAGCTATCCTACTAAAACAAATCATTGTTCATATTGTAAATCAGTCTTCATTTTCCATAACATATCTGTGTGTTTCTGCTGCAAGGCAACTGGTAGCTCTGGAAGTGTTTAGGAAATCAGAAAACCAGCATGGTAAGGAAGGAATGGCTTCCCCACTCCCTAGAGCTGTGGGCCCAGCTGGATCTCTCTTTCTCTTTGCCCCATCCGCGGGGACTTTAATCTTAAAACAAAAAGCCCACAGGAATTCATGGATCTCCCACATGCCCCCTTTGTAGAATGGTGCACAAGTTGCTGCTTTGCTCAGGAAGCACATGAGGGGGGTCATGTGTCACTCATCACCATTTGTTGACTGTCTGAAGGGGT
This sequence comes from Gekko japonicus, assembly GCF_001447785.1. Lineage (NCBI taxonomy): Eukaryota > Metazoa > Chordata > Lepidosauria > Squamata > Gekkonidae > Gekko > Gekko japonicus. The sequence goes on from NW_015170941.1 coordinate 45,379, forward strand.
GTCAAAACTTCTGTGTGGAAAGTGCATCATTGTGGAAAAGGTGAGATGTGGTCCATGCTGGGAGGTATCAGGATTTGGTACCCTACCTCCCAGCCAGCTGTCCTCCTTATTCATACCCTGGAGCAATGTTCCCTCTAAGCTGTGGAGTCCTGTGAGCAAAAATTCTATTTTGTGAGCTACTGGCATTAAAGCTGAAATTACAACTGCATGAATGAGTTGACTCTGGAGCCATCCTTCGTGAGCGAAGTCAAAAATGTATGAGCCAGAGGCTAAAAAACTGTGAGCTAGCTCACACTAACTCAGCTTAGAGGGAACACTGCCCTGGAGTCTCATCATTGAATGAAATAAAGTTAGAACCAACCATGAAGTGAAATGTTCAAACCCCAAAGGCTTTATGGTTTGTGTGCCTTTAGAAAGTGTATAACATCAAAGAAGTAAATTAACAGTAGATAACAAGCAATTCTGAATTGTCAGGGCTTTCCCTCATGAGCTTTAAAGATATATTTAAGCCATTTATTCAAATCTATGTCAAAGCTACCATCTGTTTCTCTGGAAGTTGTAGGCAGAACTCTGAAGTAATTTCTAGTCTCCTGGGCTTTGTATTTGTTCGTTAATGTAGTTTCCCACACTACCATCAAGTTCACAGGATGACTTTGGGCCAGTCATCTTCTCTTGGCCTAACTTACTTGTTAAGGTTTTTGTGTGGGTAAAATAGCAGAGGGGAGTATGCTGCCCTGAGTCTTTTTCGGGAGAGGACAGGATTAAACATATGTACTCAATGAAACACACTGAAGATGTTCACGGGAACAACAAATGAGAAAGTAGCTTCAAAATGTATTTTAAAATGGTTTTTGGTGTCTAACTTGAAGTGTCACCAACAAAATCACAAATAGGTAAAACTAATGGGCAGCATGAATTTGATATGGGTCCAGATAACTTGCCAGATAGACCTGTAATTCATAATCTGTTGGTGTCAGTGTAAGGGAATCCTTATCGTTTGGGGGCTGGTGAAATAAAAAGAGGTGAACTTTTCATGAGGGACCTGTCCCTCAAGCTTGAGAGAGGTGCCAGTAGGTCCCATTTTGCTACACATGCCACAGAGTATGAATTAGAGATATATGTGCCTCATTATCAAGACCGGTAGTCGAATATATTACATGGGCTTTGGTTCTAGATTTTTCTTTGGACCAACTCAGCTACCTGGAGCTTCTGTCTAGAAGATTATTAATTACATATCTCTCCTTATATATAATTGAATAGTGGGTGCCAAAGTTCTAAAATGCACTCCTTTAGTGTATGGACGCTTGAACTGTCAGTCAGAAGACGCTGGCTGGGTTGACTGGCTGCTTTGTGCAGTCCCGCCCAGTGTTTCAAGGTCTTTTGCATATGGAAGCTGATTGGACTCCAGTGCATTCCACACCTCAAACTCACCCCCCTCCCCGCAAGGCAGTTGGAATGTCAGTTGCATATGGAAGCTGATTGGACTTCACTCCATTCCACACCTCATACTCCCCCCCCCCAAGGCAGTTGGAATGTCTGGTGGTGTGTAGGTCCCAGGATCATGTTTTAAAAGCTGCCTGGGGGCTTATGGACCATTCACACACTTTCAGCCTTAACATACCTCATAGGGGGAGAGGAGAATGATGACAGCTGCTTTGGTTCCCACTGCAGGGACCTCAGACAGGTTACAGTGCCATAGACTCCACCCTCCAACCCAGCTAATTGCTCCTGGGGAACTATTGTTGCCAATCTTGGCCCAGCACCCATCAAACCATTCTCTTCAACCCCCTGCTATGCAGCAGACTTTCCCCTAGGGTTGCCAGTCTCCAGGTGGGACCTGGAGATCTCCCACTGCTACAATTGATTTCCAGATGACAGAGATCAGTTTCCCCTGGAGAAAATGGCTGCTTTGGAGGGTAGACCCTATGACATTATACCTGCTGAGTCCTTCCGCCCCCCCCAATGCTGCCCTCTACAGAATCCACCCCCCAAAACTCCAGGTATTTCCCTCCTTATAGCTGGCAACCCTACTTTCCCCTCAGTGCCTGATGGTAGGCAACTTAGTTTGGTCCAGTCACCTACTTTGGCCTTTGGGAGAAAACATATTGGGGCCAATCCTGATAGGGTTGCCAACTCCCGATGGGAAATTCCTGGAGATTTGAGGGATGGATCCTGAAGAGGGTGAGGTTTGAGGAGGGGTGGGACCTCAGACAGGTACAATGCCATAGACTCCACCCTCCAAACCACTCAGTCCCCCATGGGGAACCATTGTTGCCAATCTCCAGGTGAGGGCTGGAGACGGCTCAAAATTACAATTGCTCTGCAGAAGGGAGGGTGGAAGTCAGCTGAAGTCAAAGGGGCAGATAATGGTAGGTTGATGGTTAGCTGGGAAGGAGATGGGGTTGCCAACTCCAGGCTGGCAAATTCCTGGGGATTTGAGGGGTGGAGCCTGGAGAGGGTGGGGTTTGCGGAGGGGTGGGACCTCAGACAGGTAGAATGCCATAGACTCCACCCTCCAAACCAGCCATTTCATCCTGGGTAACAATTGTTGCCAATCTCCAGGTGAGGGCTACAGATCACTCAAAATTACAACTGCTCTTCAAGGAGCAGAGATCAGTTCCTCTGGAGAAAACAGTGGACTCTGTCATTATACCCTGCTGAGGTCACCACAGCAAAATGACACTGTTTGCCCAAAGCCAGAGCACTCCCCCAGAGCCTCTTTCTAGATCCCGTTGTATTTATTTCCACAACGGGCTTTTACTGCTAGTCCTCTCATAAAACAAGCCAACTGAAAACATATGAGAACAGTCTTACCTGAGCATACTAGGAGTCCATCTTGTTTGGCATTCTTTCTTCCCCGCAATGGCTGACCAGATAGCTTCAGTAATCCCACTAGTAGGGCATGAAGACAACAGTCCCCCCCTTCCCAGTGCTTCTGTCCTTCAGCAAGTGGGGCTCAGGTGCACTCTTTCATTATGCCCCTAATTAGTTTAAATTTGCCCTCTGGTTTTATAAATGGATGGATTAACTCAGTCTTGCCCAATTCCCTTTCTTACTATAGCTCCTGCCCCATGTGACTTTTGTATATGCAGGTCCCATGATCCCCAGAATATCCTTTTTTGGGTGGTCAGAGACCACTCCTTCCATTTTCACAACCAGAAAGCTGGTTCGATGCAGCACCATAATTGTTCTTTATGTAAAGCCCTTTACTTAATAAATAATGCATAGTATGTTAATCAGGTGTTACTACATTTGAATGGCCTGCTGAAAGGTTGACTCTCTTGGTATATTGTAACATCCAATCATTGTCACTGAGGGATATCATTATCTTTTGCTAACTTATACTGAAAAATGTATTCCAGGAAGTTCTGCCTGGAATATAAATTTGTAAGTGTACTGCCACTTGAAGTTTAAAGAAAGATCTTCCAGGGGTAAGAAGTGGAGGGAGAGGACAGTGGGCACCAACTTGTCCATGCTTTAATAACTAGTATTTAGGTTGCCAAGATATATCTCACCACATGGGAATTAATTTAAAAGAAACAGTGAAACTCACACTGGGGCCCCTTAATGTCAGACGTGAACAGGAGAAGAAGGCCAAGCTGACAAGTAGCTGTTAGCCCAGATCAGAACATCTGCACCCGCAAGGTCTCTCCCTATCCTTATTTGTGCCACAGAATTGGGTTCACGGATACAAGAAAATGTTGCAGATCACCTCGGAAACATGGCAATGTCACTACCTGCACCTTTTCAAATTGGTGGAAGACATGTGTTTGAGAGCCAGTCTGGTTTAATAGTTGGGCTAGGATCTGGGAGAGGCAGGTTCAAATCCCCACTCTGCTGAGTGACTTTGGGCCAGTCATGTACTGTTAGCCTAACCTACCTCACAGGGTTGTTGGAAGGATAAAAAGGAGGAGAGGGGGACGATGTAAGCCACTTTGGGTCTCCACTTGGGAGAAAGGTGAGGTACAAACGAAGTAAAATTGAAATAAATAAAATGCTTGGATACAGTAATAATGATCTATACATATGCAGAATGCCTTTCCCACCCCATTAACCCACTCTGGAACAAAGGATGCTGCTGGCACTAGACCACCTCCTCTTCCCAGATTAACCACTCTTCGATGTTTCAGAATCTATGCTAAGGTGGGGAAATAAGTTGTCATTTTATTTTTAGATCTCTCCAAGGCTTGGCAAGCACTTTTCATGAAGGACACATTATCTCTGAGCATGAGCTGCATACGTTACTGCAACACACTATTTCTCAGGATTCCAGAAACCTTGTCGTGTTTCTTCAAGATAAGGTAGGTGTCAGTAATTTGTCTCCTCTCATAGCTGCAAAGTGCAGCTTGTGGATAATGAGCTGAGATGTCTTCTAGTGACCTATCCCATCTTTTTGTTTTCCAGCTTAGCGTGGATGACTTCACACGTTACGCAGAGTCCTCTGGAAAGGAGACACCATTTCTCAATGTTCAGGCAAGCATAACTGTCCCAGATGGCATCCCACAGCAGTGTTTAAAATCAAAACAAGACGACACTTGAAACAAATGATGGAGACGTTGTAATTCTGGTAACAAGGCAAAGGCTATTTCAGACTTGACAAATGTTATAAAAGAAGTTTAAGTGGCACTAATTTTCTTTACAGCTTTTGAAAAATCATTTGAATTTACCATTTTGTTTTGCAGCTTGATTGCTGGCAAAGAACTGGTCAGGGAACAAACCATTTTGTTCCCAGCCTGTTACTGAGAAAGCCTTTTATATTCATGGTACTTTAAAAAATTCAAGACTGAGCTGATAGTTTAAAAAGTGTACATTTATCCTAATTCAATTTATTTTCCTGAAAAGTTTTGCTTCATAGACATATTTATATTTATTTATTTATAATCTGAATTTATAAACCACCCTCCCCTAAATAAATAAGGCTCAGGGCGGTGAACCACTCAATGATAAAACATTCATAAATAGTAAAACAATTTAAATAATACACAAATAATACATGGATAAAACATTCTCAGATGGCACTAACACCTAAGGTTTCTAATTGTGCTACTGCCTTGTGGGGAAGTAGTGAAGAAGCAAGAAAGGGGGGGAGGGGAGGGGAGGGAGTGCTAGAAGAGCATTCATTAGTTAAGACCTTTCTTATATCTTGATTTTTAAAAAAGAAAAGTGACACTTGTGCATTGGAGCACTTTTTGATTTGTTCTGCTCTGTAGAGAGTCTGCATCTGTTTCAGCGAGTGAGCTTCCCCCTCCAATCCATTTCCCCCTTACAACAGTACTGTTGAACTGCCCAATAGACCCTTCCTGAACATTCCACACGCTCCTAAATCAGTTAGCTCCATGATGTATCACTCAGAAACTATCCCTATCCACTGGCTGCATTGCCTAAGTCCTGCCCACAGTGTGCTCCATCAGCCATTGGCCTGTCAGTCGCCACTCAAGAGTACTTGCGTGCCATTGGCCGGGTGCTGGGTCTGCTCCTCTTCCCCACCCACTCCAGCCACTGTTCCCTTTCAGAATACACTCTCTTTCCTGAGGAAGACACTTCACCTGCTTGGCTCCTCTCTGGGACTAACTTTTCCCTCAGTGGCTGTTGGTAGGCAAACAAACTTGGTTCTGTCAGTAAAGAGACAAAGGAATGAAACCCTTTCCACGCCTTTGTGAGGAACACATTGGGGCCAGTCCTGACTAGGGTTGTCACCTCCAGGTTAAGAAATTCCTGCTCCTTCCGCCCCCCCAATGCTGCCCTCCACAGGATCCACCCCCCACATCTCCAGGTATTTCCCAACTCAGGTCTGGGAACCTTGCTTTCCCCTCAGTGCCTGTTGCTAGGCAACCAAGCTTGGTTCTGTCAGTAAAAGTCCCTTTCCACACCTATTTTGGCCTTTGGGAGAAAACTCATTGGGGCCAGTCCTGACTAGGATTGCCAGCTCCAGGTAGGGGGATTGGGTGTCTAAGGAAGCCAGTCTAAGGAAGCTAGAGTCTGGAGAGGGAAGAGGCCTCAGCTGAACAGAATGCTATAGAGGCCACCGTCCAAAGCAGTTAATTTTCTGGGGGGGGGGGGAGATCTGTTGTCTGCAGTTCAGTTGTGATATCTGGCAATCTTCAGGCTCCACCTGGAGGTTAGCTACCCTAGGCGTAGCAGTCAGTGCTTGATCCCCATTCCAGAGAAAGACTACTTTTCCTCCTGGGAAACCATTGTTGCTAATCTCCATGTGAGGGCTGGAGATCACTCAGAATTACAACTGCTCTCCAGATGGCAGAGATCAGTTCCCCTGGAGAAAATGGTGGACCCTGTGTCCTTATGCTCTGCTGAGATGGCCCCCCATGACAGCCAATGTGATGTAGCAGTCAGGGCTTCAGAACACGGTAGAGGCTGCAGGTGGGGGGGAGATGGAAAGCTGAAGAGTGAGGGGGAAATGGGTTGATGATTGGCTGGGAAGGAGATAGTGTTGCCAACTCCAGGTGGGAAATTCTTGGAGACTTGAGGGATGGAGCCTGGAGAGGGTGAAGTTTCAGGAGGAGTGGGACCTCAGACAGGTACAATACCATAGACTCCACCCTCAAAACCAGCCATTTCCTCCTGGGGAACCAATGTTGCCAATCTCCAGGTGAGGGCTGGAGATCAATCAGAATTACAACTTACCTCCAGGAGGGAGGGTAGAAGTCAGCTGAAGTCAGAGGGGCAGATAACGGTAGGTTGATGGTTAGCTGGGAAGGAGATGGGGTTGCCAACTCCAGGTTGGGAAATTCCTGGGGATTTGAGGGGTGGAGCCAGGAGAGGGTGGGGTTTGAGGGGGGTTGGACCTCAGGTAGAATGCCATAGACTCCACCCTCAAAACCAGATATTTCCTCCTGGGTAACAATTGTTGCCAATCTCCTGGTGAGGGCTGGAGATCACTGAAAATTACAACTGCTCTTCAGGTAGCAGAGATCAGTTCTTCTGGAGAAAATGGTGGACTCTGTGTCATTGTACCCTGCGGAGGTTGCCACAGCAAATTGACACTGAGTGCCCAAGGCTGGGGCACTCTCCCAGAGCCTCTTTCTAGACCTCGTTGTATTTATTTCCACAATGAGCCTTATTCCTAGTTGGGTATCTAATTCTGAACCTGCATTGTATGCATTGGAAAAACTGCACAATGGGTCCAAGTATAGACAAGTGTTGCTTTTCTACAAATCTGGGGGAATCCCCAGGTTTACAGAAAAATTACAAACACTTTTAAAAATGGGGTGGGGGGAGTGTTATAAGAACTCCAAAACCAGTCTTGTTTGTGCAAGTGCAGGTAACGAACCACTGTGAGTGCCAGTGATGGTGAAGTTGAGAGCACATAAGGAGAAGAGTAGGCGAGCAGGGACAGAATGATGATAGCAGTGCGGTGGACGTGCTGGTGGCCAGGAAGAGCTGGAGGTGCTACTGCTGTGGCTTCTTTCTCCTTTTCTTGCCCTGCACTGCAGAAAGGTAGGGAAGTGGTGGCAGCAGTAGCCAAGAAAAGGAGAATGCATTGCATTGAGAAACTCATGAATTTGGGAAAGAAGTAACTTTGCCTCTACCTCTTCCTGGCTGCTGCTAAACCTACATATAAGTTTTTATATAGAGTTGCTCTTTTCACCATTTCTGTAGAATTCTGTGGCTTGGTTGGTCAGACCAAGATCAGCCATGTTGACCCATAGGAGAAGTAGCTTACATCCTCATGGAATTTTGCCCTGGGTTCAGTCAGTTTTCCCTTAATCCTGGTTCCTGTCAGAAAGCTTAGCTTGAAACTTCCCAACATTTTATGGTTGCCCTTCATGGCAGCTATTTTTTATAGGCCCCATGTCCTGTGTGGGGCATTTTGTGGTGGCACCCTCTACTGTTTCTTAAAATCCCAAAAGCGGAGACAGGCTTAACAGGGATGGGTCACCCTGTTCTTTATGATTATTCTGTTTGGTCCAAATACAATAGAGGATACACAGCAAAGCACAAAAACCAGACAGAGCTGTGTAACAGAAGTCGTTACAACAACAGTAGTAATGCAAAAGTTCTATAATACAACAATAGAAATATTAAAGACTAAAGATAATAAAGTCCATATAAATGTGGTCTACATGTAATAAGAGTCAAAAAGTACAAATTCCATGGGAAGTCTTCAAAATACATGTAGGTAAGTCATAAATGGAATGAAGGATTCAGATATTATAAACTTCGTTTCGTTGAACTTCCTCAGTAGTGACTAATACTGTTTCTGCATTAGATAAATAACATCTGCTTCTGAAGTACACAGTTTCCAAAAAACTTTTCACTGACGGGCAACCAGTCCAATTGTTTATTAGGAACTTACTTCCACAACTCTGGTCTGCTGGTTGAGCCCTGTTGTAGATGGAGCCACAGTTAATGTGCTTCTAAGCATATGCAGAATGAAAATAGCTGGATACAAGTTCACTGTAGTTCCACTGGTTTTACAGGGACTTAGGTATGTGTCACTTTGATCTATATTTTGTCTATGGCACATGTTTTAATTGTACAGTTAATAGCCATAATCAAATCCAGAATACATCAAGGGCCACTTTCTCTATTATAAAACTTCCCATTCTTTAAGATTTCCTTGGAAACCCTGCTATGTGTTCCCTCATTGTCCAAGGTGCAGTGGTAACTTGCTATGCATGCCAGGGCCTTCTCAACAGTGGCACTAAAGTTAAGCGTTTGCTTGTCCGTGGAGTTCACAACACCCCATCAAGCGCCAGGAAAATGCAATTTTTCCCCGTAGAATTTTGGGCATATGATATGTATCTTGGCAATGGTTTATTTGAAGCTTATTTTAGTTAATTTAGCTGAGATACTTATAGTCTTAGGTATTATTTGGTGCCATTCTAAGTAGAGTTATACCCCTCTCAGTCCATTTAAGGCAATTGATTTGGAGAGACACAACTCTGCTTATGACAAGAAAGTAAGCTTTATTATTGTATGGTGATTTTCATTGATCATGAATGACTTTAATGTTTATGATTTTATTTATTTTACTTATTTTTAGTCACATGGAGATGCAAATTTAGTGCAAACTGAACTGCTTAATTGTGGTTATAGGAGCATTTTATTTATTTATTTATTTAATCAAATTTATACCTTGCCTTCCCAGCCTAGGCCAGCCCAGGGTGGCTTACATAAAATCAGCAAAAACATTTAGTAATATAGTAAAACATTTAAAACAGTATTAAAACTCTTGTAAATTCCCTAAAGTGCTAGATTATAATAGCAAAATTCATGATGGCCACCAACAGCTATCTCTCAGCCCATGGCCAACTCGCAGGTCTTATATAGATGTCTTTGGTGTCTTTCCGGCTGCTGGTACAGGCTGTTACTATACATTCCAGGGCAGCGGGCTTCTCATCCTAGTTGCTAGAGGTGGTGGTGGCTCCAAAAGCTCTGTTTTACAGGTGCTATGGATCTGTAATAGGTCCCTCAGGGCCCTGATCTCCTCTGGGAGCTCATTTCATCAGGATGGGGCCACCACCAAGAAAGCCCACACCCTGGTTGTCCCCAGCCTGGCTTCCTTAAGACTCAGGAGGGCCAGTCAGTTCTGGACCCCTGAATGCAGTGCTCTCTGGGGAAGATGTGGGGAAAGGTGGTCCCTCAGGTAAGTAGGTCCCTGGCCATAAAGGGCTTTAAAGGTAAGAACTAGCACCTTGAAACAAATTCGGTATGCTATGGGCAGCCAGTGCAGTGCCTTGAGCACAGGCTGGATGTGCTCCCAAATTGGGAGTCCCATCAACAGCCTAGCCGCAGCATTTTGCACCAGCTGCAGCTTCCGGATTTGAGACAAGGACAGTCCCATGTAGAGAGCATTACAGTAGTCCAATCTCGAGGTGACCATTGTGTGGATCACTGTTGCCAAGTCATTGCGTTCAAGGAAGGGAACCAACTGCCTAATCAGCTAGAGATGGTAGAACGCTGCCTTGGTAGTGGCTGCTACCTGGGGCTCCATTGTTAATGAGGCATCTAGGAGCACTCCCGAACCCCTAAACTCCAATGCTGGGACCAGAGGTACCCCATTAAAGGTCGGGAGTGGGATCCCTACCCTTGGACCGCCCTGACTCAGGCAAAGGATCTCCGTCTTCGTCGGATTCAATTTCAGCCGACTCAGTCACAGCTTGTAACGCCCAATCTAGATCTTCCGGTTTGGAATCGGACTGACTGCCCAACAACAGATAGAGCTGGGTGTCATCCACATACTGGTGACAACCCAGCCCATGCCTCCGGACAATCTGGGCAAGGGGGCGCATATAGATGTTGAAAAGCATTGGAGACAACACTGCCCCTTGAGGCACTCCACACTCCAGTGGGTGCCTCTGGGATAGTTGATCCCTCAGCATCACCCTTTGTCCCCGACTTTGGAGGAAGAAGGCAAGCCATTGCAAGGCCAGCCCCTGGACCCCATTGTCAGCGAGGCGGTGGACCTGTAGCTGATGGTTAACTGTGTCGAACGCTGCCGACAAGTCTAACAACAACAGCACCACCAATCTGCATCGATCCAGATGCCTCCGGAGGTCATCCGTGAGGGCGACCAGTGCTGTCTCCGTCCCATAACCCGGGTGAAATCCAGACTGGAAGGGATCTAAAATGGAGCAGTATGCATAACACAGGCCAGAAACTCCACTACTTGAAAAGGAAAGCTAGCAGATCTGCAGACCTTGGAGATGTTTACAGATATTAGATTTGTTCAGCTACATTAGCAGCTGTTTAGATCCTTGGGGATCAGTGGCTGTGTGTGCCACTAAAGTTGCATTTCCATTTCAGAGGGGAATGTTATGTTTGCAAAACTGGCTTGACATTTGTCTTAAATATTAAATTCACTTCTTAATTCAATGGTGAAGTACAGCAATTGAACATTTTGGAATATTTCTTTTATAACAGATAGCTTGCGAATTGTCTTGCTCAAATATGAGCCATCATTCTCTTCTTATCAAACATTCATTCTGCTTACTTTATTTATGTGCAATATTCATATGCCAGAATGGTTTATTTGTTTAAAAGATACATAGCCTTTCATTATAGTTGTGTGTGTACATACTTTTAAAATATATAGCCTCATGACTGGCACAAACAAAAAAAAGTCACTCTGGCTGTAGCCAGATTTCTCTCAAATGTTGTGGCTTGTTTTGTACAGCTGTTCAGAACTGATAGGCTGATGGAACAGTAATTTTATCATCATCATCCCCAAGTCAAACTACTGACCCATCTAGCCCAGCTCCATCAAGTTGACTGCAAGGGCTCTGCAGGATCTTTCACAGTCCAGCTATTAATTGGCAATGTTGGGGACTGACACAGGGACTTTTGGGTTGCAAAGCAAGCACTCTGCCATGGCACTCTGGATAAACATCTGGAGCAGAGGTCCATCAGTGGCTATTAGCCACAAGGTATAGACAGGAACTCTCAGTCTGGGGCAAGTGATGCTCTGTATTCTTGGTGCTTGGGGGGGGGCAACACTGGGAGGGCTTCTAGTATCCTGGCCCCACTGCTGGACCTCCTGATGGCACCTGGTATTTTTGGCCACTGCATGACAGGGTGTTGAACTGGATGGGCCGTTGGCCTGATCCAACATTAGCTTATCTTATGTTCTTATGTTCACTTGTGCAACATTTTCAGATAACATAAAATATATATTTTAACAAGGTACAATAGCTAACACTCCAAAGCCTCAGTGAGCAGTGTCATAGTCCACCAAATGCTTGCTGAAAGAGCACTGCTTTACATTGTCTCTTTAAGACAAATGAGAAAGTGGCCCTGCAATATGGAACCCAGAATATAGGACTGACGCCCCAACAGAAAACACTTTTGCTCTTGCTCAGCAAGTCTTGGACAGAGGGCATCATCAGGAGAAGCTATGCTGATGACCTAAGCCAGTATGTGGATTCATATTGGGAGAGGCAGCCCTTCAGATCTCCCACTATGGCAGGGGGAGCCCTGTCAGCAACCTGCAGTTCCCACTGCCACTTCTTCAGGCAATGGAAGAAATTTTTTTTAAAAAATCAGTGCCAGCACAACAATGTGAAATTATTGCTTGGGGAAACTCAGAAGTGATGTCACACCATTCTAGGAATCACCAGAAACTCTATGCTTTTACCATAGAGTTTCTGGAGATTCCTGGAGTTGCTTGACATCACTTTTGGTTTTCCCCATAAGTGGTCATCACATTGTACCCACACCTGCATGCCCTATGCCCCACCATATCCCACTTGGCACCAGCCATTGGCTGGCCATCCTTCAGGTATGTGGGTCCTAGGAAGTGAAGGGTTTTATACATAAAGAATCAGCACCTTGAACTGAGCCCAGAAACAAATGGAAAGGTAGTATGGTTGTTTCCCAGAAAGTCTAATGTGACAAGCAGCACAACATCAAGTTTCTAAGTTATCTTCAGCATCTCCAATAGAGCATGTCATAGTAGTCCAACCAGGAATTTACAAAAGCATGGATTGGTGTGGCTAAATTATCTGAGTCACCATAGCAGCTTTAGTCTGTTGAAGTGCAGCATGAGCCCAAGTTTATAAAATAACAGGTGTGCATACCAGATGTTGCAGAAGGTTAGGGCTGATCTGCTAACTACACGGAAGACCCCTGACAGGATATCTGATTTTTTAAAATAGCTGTTGTCCTTCCCCTTTTGGGTTAAGAATGTTTTTGCAAAGAGGAGCAAGCATTCTGCTTCATGTTGGGTAACAGATATGGAGAGTTTGTTTATTTAATTGATTTATACCCGCACCCTCTCCCCACAGGGGATTTGGGTTGCCTTACAACATTTAAATATACAATAAATACAGATACAATACAAATAAATGCAATAAGTATAGTGGCCCACTCCCCGGTTCATAATGTTAAGCAAAGGCTGCATGAAATAAAGCAACCTTGCATGAACTACAGAATGGACCACCTGAAGCTTCTGAAGCATCTTCAAGGGCAGCCCTATGTAGAGTAAATTACAGTAGTCTAATCTGGAGGTGACCATTGCATGGATCACAGTGGCAAGGTCAGCTCGGGACAGATAGGGGGCCAGCTAGCAAGCTCAGTGTAGGTGATAAAACGATGTCTTTACGTGGACACGTTTGTCCAGGTTAAGGGAAGAATGATGAGTGATGAGTTGTGAGGCCCTCTGTGGGAGATAGTCAACAAGTCCCTTTCCGAAGGAACATTCCTGAGGGCTCTTAATGAACTGGTGGTCTGCCCTCTCTTTTTTAAAAAAACATCCTTGGATCCAGCAGAACTGGCTAACTACCAGCCAGTTTCCAACTTACCCTACTTGGGCAAGATAACTGAGAGGGCAGTGGCAACTCAGTTACAGTTTTTTTGGATGATGCTTCCATATTAGATCCCTTCCAGCTCTCGTCCAGGCCATGGCATGGAGACAGTACTGGTTCCCCTCACAAACATCTCCAAAGACATCTGGATCAAGGTAGGATGGTGGTGCTGTTGTTTTTAGACCTGTTGGCAGCATTCAACACAGTCAGTTACTGGTACGCCGCCTTGTCAACGCTGGAGTCCAGGGGCTCACCTTACAATGGCTTGCCTCCTTCCTCCAGGGCCGGGGACAAATTATTCCCTAAGTGTGGCACTTGGGGAAGAATTATTCCAAAGGCACTCGCTGACTTGCGGAGTGCTTCATGGACCAGTTCTATCACCAATGTTATTTAACATCTATATGCACCCCCTTGCCCAGATAGCTCATAGTTATGGACTGGGTTGTCACCAGTACGCTGATGACACCCAGCTTTATCTGCTGTTTGGTGGCCAGTCAGACTCTGGGCTGGAAGATCTGGACCTGGCATTACAAGCTGTGGCTGGATGGCTTAGAGTCAGTTGAAGCTGAATCCTACAAAGATGGAGGTTCTGTGCCTAGGTCGTGGTAGCCCGGGGTTAGGGATCTCACTCCCAACCTTCGATGGGGCGCCTTTGGTGCCAGCACCAGAGGTTAGGAGTTTGGGAGTGCTCTTGGATGCCTCCTGAACAATGGTGTTCCAGGTAGCAGCCACTGCCAAGTCAGCTTTTTATCATCTTCTGCTGATCAGTCAGTTGGTTCCCTTCCTTGAACGTAGCTACTTGGCAATGGTAATCCATGCAATGGTCACCTCAACATTAGACTACTCTAATGCTCTCTACATGGGGCTGCCCTTGTCGGAAGCTGCAGCTGGTGCAGAATGCAGTGACCAGGCTGTTGCTGGGTTTCTCTCCATGAGAACACATCCAGCCTGTGCTAAACGCGTTGCACTGGCTGCCTATAACATACCAAATTCGCTTCAAGGTGCCGGTGCTCAGCTATAAAGCCCTTTAGCACTCCCTGTCAAACCAACTCCTCATAGAAACCTCCTTTACTCATTGCTGTTGCTTGGCCTGGGTCTTCAGAACATCAGAGAGTTGAGTCATAACTTTATTGTTCTCCTGGAGCAACTCTGGGGTCTGGTTGGAATTCCTAGCTAATAGTGCAAACTCATCTAAAATATTTATTTATTTATTTATTTGATTTTTATCCCGCCCTCCCGCCGAAGCGGCTCAGGGCGGCGTACAACAACATACAATAAAACAACTCATCTAAAACAATCAATACAACATTAAAAACATACTTTACACTCAATAAAACTTAATCAGAATGGCGACTATAAAGTGCTGCATGCTCAGTCCAAGTTGTCAAATGCTTGGCGGAATAATTCTGTCTTAATAGCTCTCCTGAACTGGTAGAGATCCCAGAGGGCGCGGATCTCGTGGGGGAGCTGGTTCCACAGTGCAGGCGCTACCACGGAGAACGCCCTGGTGGATGTTAATCTGGCATCCCTGGGGCCAGGGAGAACTAAGCGATCTTGTGACTCGGATCTCAGTGCTCTCGGGGGAACATACGGAGAAAGGCGGTCCCGCAGGTAGGCAGGCCCCAGACCATAAAGGGCTTTAAAGGTCATAACCAGCACCTTGAAGCGTATCCGGAACGCTATTGGCAGCCAGTGCAGCGCCCTCAGCACCGGCTGGATGTGGTCCCTCACAGAGGCACCCACCAGCAGCCTGGCTGCGGCATTCTGCACCAGCTGCAGCTTCTGAAGTTGCCCCAAGGGCAGCCCCATGTAGAGAGCGTTGCAGTAATCCATGTGGGAGTCCAGGACACCAGCTACCATTTGAGCATTCATGTCGGACCAATGTATTCTGGGCATCCTATTTACCACCCTACTATAATCCTCTTCCAGAGAGGAGTGCATTTGTTTTGATTAAGCAAAGACTTGTTGATATTGAAATGTAGGAACTTAGAAGTCTTGCCTCTGGTAGATGTTCGCCTCTGAGGTGGGGGATGCCCTCTAACGGTTCTCTGCCTGAATATTTTGCTTGTCTGACAACCCCTGATCTGTGGAGAGCATTCATGTTAGCTCATTTTAATGTTCCCCCTTCTGCTGTATTGTACGGGAGGTTTTGGGTCTGTGGCTTGGGGGAGATTGAAAGTATTGAAAGATTGAAAGTATTGACCGTGTTTTCCTGTATTGTTCCTTTTACTGTGATATTTGTGTAGGGCAGTCTGATGACTATAAGAGCAATTCTTTATTATCTTCCCATAATTCTGAGATCATTGAATCTGTAGCTAAATTTCTCTGCTGTGCCTCTAAGGGGAGAAGATTGTTGCAATTTCAGTAAAGGACGTGTCCTTGTTTCCCTGCTGCTGGTGCATGTTTTGTTGCTATGCCAATATTTTTTAAAATTTTTAAAAATGTATTATTCAACTTATACCCCGCCCTCCCCGGTAGCTAAATTTCTCTGCTGTGCCTCTAAGGGGAGAAGATTGTTGCAATTTCAGTAAAGGACGTGTCCTTGTTTCCCTGCTGCTGGTGCATGTTTTGTTGCTATGCCAATATTTTTTAAAATTTTTAAAAATGTATTATTCAACTTATACCCCGCCCTCCCCGTGATGCAGGCTCAGGGCTGCTTACATTCATTAAAACATTGTTCATAGTATATAAATAACAATTAACAATTAAGATCCGGTAAAATCATCATAAAACACTTCATGTCAGAATAATACTATTAGGTGCTGTCGATATACTCTAATTGTGCAAGGCGGTGTACTTTATAGGTTTACAGTTTCTCGATGTTCTTCATATAACCAGCCCTTAGGCCAGGAGTTGATGGTGATAGTGGGGGCGACTCCTAGTCGAAAGCCTGGTGGAAGAGTTCCGTCTTCAGGCCCTGTGGAACTGTGAAAGGTCCCGCAGGGCCCTGATCTTTTCTGGGAGCTCATTCCACGAGTATAAAGCCGCCACTGAGAAGGTCCTGACCCTGGTGGTAACGAGCCTGGCTTCCTTAGGGCCAGGGAGGGTCAATCGATTCTGTGACCCCAACTGTAGTGCTCTCTGGGGTATATATGGGGAAAGGCAGTCCCTCGGGTATGTTGGACCCTGGCCATATAGGGCTTTATAGGTAAGTACCAGCACCTTGAAGCGAATTCAGTATGCTATTGGCAGCCAGTTCAGAGTCCTCAGCACAGGCAGGATGTGCTCCCATCTTGGGAGGCCCATCAAAAGCTTGGCCGCTGCATTCTGCACTAGCTGCAGCTTCCGAATTTGTGACAAGGGCAGCCCCATGTAGAGAGCGTTACAGCAATTGATAAAGCCCTTTATGGTCAGGGGCCAGCATACCTGAGGGATTGCCTTTCTTCACATGTTCCCCAGAGAGCACTGCATTCAGGGACACAAAACCTCCTAGTGCTCCCTGGCCCTAAAGAGGCCAGACTGGCCACCACCAGGGCTGGAGCTTTTTCTGTGGCAGTGCCATGCTGGTGGAACAAGCTCCCTGAGGACACCAGGGCCCTGCAGAAGTTACTTCAATTCTACTGGGCCTGCAAGACAGAGCTCTTCCACCAGGCATTTGACCACATTTAACATCTTGATATAACTTGGAGCCTCCCGGGGATCATTTTCATCACCTAAGTCTGTACTAACTGACTCCTGTTACGAAAATATTGGATTATGATTGCCGTTGCATAGAATGTATGTATGTATTGTACTTTAGATCTATGTGTTTTTAAACTGTTTTTTAAAAAATTTATGTAAGCCGCCCTGAGCCCCCCTCATGTATTTATTTTTTGCCATCATGTCACAGCTGACATATGGCGACTCCATAGGGTTTTTAAGGCAAGAGACATTTGCCATTGCCTGCCTCCACGTTGGCCCTGCTTAGCTTCTGAGATCTGATGAGATCAGGCTAGGCTGGGGCTATCCAGGTCAGGGCCTCTCTGCTATATGACAAAATTATTTTCAGTGATGATGATGATGCAATAATAATGGCCAGAAAATAGATTTAAGTAAGTAGCCATATTGATCTGAAGTAGCAGAACAAAGTTTGGTCTTATTTACCACCCTACTATAATCCTCTTCCAGAGAGGAGTGCATTTGTTTTGATTAAGCAAAGACTTGTTGATATTGAAATGTAGGAACTTAGAAGTCTTGCCTCTGGTAGATGTTCGCCTCTGAGGTGGGGGATGCCCTCTAACGGTTCTCTGCCTGAATATTTTGCTTGTCTGACAACCCCTGATCTGTGGAGAGCATTCATGTTAGCTCATTTTAATGTTCCCCCTTCTGCTGTATTGTACGGGAGGTTTTGGGTCTGTGGCTTGGGGGAGATTGAAAGTATTGAAAGATTGAAAGTATTGACCGTGTTTTCCTGTATTGTTCCTTTTACTGTGATATTTGTGTAGGGCAGTCTGATGACTATAAGAGCAATTCTTTATTATCTTCCCATAATTCTGAGATCATTGAATCTGTAGCTAAATTTCTCTGCTGTGCCTCTAAGGGGAGAAGATTGTTGCAATTTCAGTAAAGGACGTGTCCTTGTTTCCCTGCTGCTGGTGCATGTTTTGTTGCTATGCCAATATTTTTTAAAATTTTTAAAAATGTATTATTCAACTTATACCCCGCCCTCCCCGTGATGCAGGCTCAGGGCTGCTTACATTCATTAAAACATTGTTCATAGTATATAAATAACAATTAACAATTAAGATCCGGTAAAATCATCATAAAACACTTCATGTCAGAATAATACTATTAGGTGCTGTCGATATACTCTAATTGTGCAAGGCGGTGTACTTTATAGGTTTACAGTTTCTCGATGTTCTTCATATAACCAGCCCTTAGGCCAGGAGTTGATGGTGATAGTGGGGGCGACTCCTAGTCGAAAGCCTGGTGGAAGAGTTCCGTCTTCAGGCCCTGTGGAACTGTGAAAGGTCCCGCAGGGCCCTGATCTTTTCTGGGAGCTCATTCCACTAGTATAAAGCCGCCACTGAGAAGGTCCTGACCCTGGTGGTAACGAGCCTGGCTTCCTTAGGGCCAGGGAGGGTCAATCGATTCTGTGACCCCAACTGTAGTGCTCTCTGGGGTATATATGGGGAAAGGCAGTCCCTCGGGTATGTTGGACCCTGGCCATATAGGGCTTTATAGGTAAGTACCAGCACCTTGAAGCGAATTCAGTATGCTATTGGCAGCCAGTTCAGAGTCCTCAGCACAGGCAGGATGTGCTCCCATCTTGGGAGGCCCATCAAAAGCTTGGCCGCTGCATTCTGCACTAGCTGCAGCTTCCGAATTTGTGACAAGGGCAGCCCCATGTAGAGAGCGTTACAGCAATTGATAAAGCCCTTTATGGTCAGGGGCCAGCATACCTGAGGGATTGCCTTTCTTCACATGTTCCCCAGAGAGCACTGCATTCAGGGACACAAAACCTCCTAGTGCTCCCTGGCCCTAAAGAGGCCAGACTGGCCACCACCAGGGCTGGAGCTTTTTCTGTGGCAGTGCCATGCTGGTGGAACAAGCTCCCTGAGGACACCAGGGCCCTGCAGAAGTTACTTCAATTCTACTGGGCCTGCAAGACAGAGCTCTTCCACCAGGCATTTGACCACATTTAACATCTTGATATAACTTGGAGCCTCCCGGGGATCATTTTCATCACCTAAGTCTGTACTAACTGACTCCTGTTACGAAAATATTGGATTATGATTGCCGTTGCATAGAATGTATGTATGTATTGTACTTTAGATCTATGTGTTTTTAAACTGTTTTTTAAAAAATTTATGTAAGCCGCCCTGAGCCCCCCTCATGTATTTATTTTTTGCCATCATGTCACAGCTGACATATGGCGACTCCATAGGGTTTTTAAGGCAAGAGACATTTGCCATTGCCTGCCTCCACGTTGGCCCTGCTTAGCTTCTGAGATCTGATGAGATCAGGCTAGGCTGGGGCTATCCAGGTCAGGGCCTCTCTGCTATATGACAAAATTATTTTCAGTGATGATGATGATGCAATAATAATGGCCAGAAAATAGATTTAAGTAAGTAGCCATATTGATCTGAAGTAGCAGAACAAAGTTTGGTCTTAAAGGTGTTACTGGACCAAAATGTTGTTCCAACGGCTAGAAAAGAAATGCAGACTGAAAAAATTATTTTATTCAACAGAGGCCCCGGTCACACGGGAGGTTTTTCCCCGCAAGAGGGACGGATTGGGAGCGCATCAAATGTTTGTGATCACACTGCAACATCTGGGAAGCGGAGCGCACCTGTCCCTGATCCGCCCTTTCTGGGGGGAAATGTGCATCAAAAAAAAAAAACCCTAGAAAAGAGTACTACCTACCTGAAGCTCCGCAGCAAGGGCGGCCGTGGGATCGCTGGGGTGCCCATCTTCCGCAGCATTCGAGGCTCCCGGCCAAACTGCGCTTGTGCGCACATGCGCAGCCGGCTGCCTTGCTCTCCGTCCCGTGGCTCCCCCCCGGCATCTGATCGTGCCGGGGAGCAACTGCGCAGCGGCTCAGGGGATCTGTCTGATCCCGCCGCCGCGCATCTATTTTGCTGCGGCTCAGAAAAGCTGCGCTTTGGCCGTGCTTTCCCCCCGCCTTTGTATATATAATCATGCCAGTAAAAAGATTCAAAATCCAACACACCATTTCATCATGACAGCCAGTGTGGTGTAGTGGTTAAAGTGTCAGTCTAGGATGTGGGAAATCTGGGTTCAAATACCCACTTGTGCCATGGAAGATTGATGGGTGACCTTGGGCCAGTTACATTACACTCAACCTAGCCCTGACCTGGATAGCCACAGGATAGCCTGATCTTGTCAGATCTCAGAAGCTAAGCAGAGCTGATGTGGAGGCAGGCAATGGCAAACCACCTCCCAATCTCTCTTGCCTTGAAAACCCTACAGGGTCGCCATAAGTCAGTGGTGACTTGATGGCAAAAAAATAAATAAATCCATCACACCACTTGTGTTCTGAGCAGGCACTTGGGAGGGCTTCTGTTCTCCATTTTGAAGTCCAAGAGTTGCCCATCCCAAATATCTACAAGGAATTTTTGAGTGCTAGGAGCTTTTTTACTAACTTTTACTAATTAACACTAGCCAAAACATCACAAAATAGTGATCACAAGCATCACCAGACTAGATGTTAAGAAAAAAACTACCCCCAAAGAAGGTGCCCCCCATCCTCCAAGGACTGTCAAACCAGAGAATCTTTACAGTGGAAACTGAAGAGGGAGCATTTTTGCAAGCCCAGCAGAACCAGTGCAGTGTACAGTGCCCAGCAAAGCCAGTGCCTTCATAACATTAACAAATATTTGCTACTATACTACTATTAAATACATCTGTCACCAAGCAGGACAGGGATGAGAAAGTCTTGAGAGCAAGAAGTGAAAATCAAGTGTGTAGGGGAATTCAGAAAAAAATAGATAAAGAGACAGAAATGAATGAGAAACGCATGGAAAAGACAGAGGGAAATTAAGACAGGGAAACGTTGTTTTATCTTGCTGCAACAGCCTAACTACTGCTTTGCAAGATCTTGTTGAGCTGGGTGCAAGGAAAGGAAGCGAGAAAGGCTAGACTATTGGAGTGTTGCTGATGTCCAATTTATATAAAAATACATCCTTACAAATACGCTATACTGCCGATGGTAAGCTATCAAGACCTATTCAAGCCCAAAAAGGTGTCAGACAGGGTTGCCTTCTTGCTCCTTTTTTATTTAATTTGTATGTTAACTGTTTGATAACTTGCTTGCATGAAATTGATATCTCAGCACCCACCTTGGGCATGGGAAGAAAAATCCCTGTGTTAATGTATGCAGATGACACGGTGCTTCTTTCACGTACTAGAGGAGGTCTAAAAAGGGCGTTAGAAAAATTTAGTGAACAATGCCAAAAAGAGTCTCTTACTGTAAATTACTCAAAGACAAAGATCATGCGTTTCCATAAAAAATACAAAGAAATGAAATGGTCAATGGACGGGGTACGGGTAGATCAAGTTAAAAATTTTAAATATTTGGGACTAACCTTCTCATTTAATGGAAAGGCTTCTAGACATCTCCAAAATGCTGCATGTTCAGCACAAAAGAGTGCAAATGCTATATTGCGCTTCTTTAGGAAAGAGGGAGCCCAATATGTCCCGGCTGCTCTTAAATTATTCTTGAGCAAAGTTCTCCCACAAATGATATATGGAACACAAATACTAGCAGAGAGTAAATTTAAAGATCTAGAGGTAGTACAATCGAAATTCCTTAGAGCACTCTTCAACGTCCCAAAAGGTACTGCAAATTTGAGTTTAAGACAAGAAGCAGGTTTATCTACTGTTACACTGAATATTTGGATTCAGAGGAGTAATTATTGGGTTAAGTCCCATTTGAATCCAGTGGGACTTATTCCTGATCTTTTGGCATCAACACCATATCCCCAATGGGCTCTTAGAGTAGTAGATAAATTGAAACTAATTGGGTTAGATCCTGAAAATCTGCTAGAGGGAGGTCTGCAGCATGCAAAGAATTTAATATACCAAAGATTTAAGGATATTGAAACACAAAACGACTATGCAGCCCTGCCTTCCTATTATAAGAGATTAAAGCAGGGACCAAGTTTAAATGCCGCATCTTACCTTGGACTTATAAAAAACCCTAACCATAGATGGGCGTTTACTAGAGCACGGCTCGATGTGTTACCCTCAGCAGTACTTTATGGTAGATATACCCGGACTCCCATGCACCAGAGAATTTGCTCCTGTCTGTTAGAACAGGTGGAGTCGGCCACCCATATATTACTTCAGTGTCCTATGTATGATGAAGAGAGACAGCAGCTGCTGATACCCCTTCTCGCACGTTTTAAACCCCTGGCTAATTATCTTACATATGCCGAGGAATGCTTGATGAAGTTCTTACTGGCTGATACTTATGATTCTGTCACACGCAATGTTGCTAAATATTGTTACTTGGCAATTAAAAAGCGCAATGTACTGTAACTCAAGCCATTAATGATGGAATTGACCGGTGTGGTATTTTAGGAATTAAGCTTGTAAGGTTCTTATGTTGTGGACTCTGTGTTTAATATTTTGGTTCATTCTGCTGGTCTTATGACTGTTCTTAATAAACTATTACTATTACTATTACTATAGACTATTGGAGAAAGTTACCTGCAGTTTAAATGGATCCAATTACTGCAGCAGCTATCAGTGTGCTAGCTTGGTTGTATGATATGTTAAGGAAGTTTGCTTCAGTCTTGGAGAAAGGGAAGTCTAGCCAATCCTAGAGTGCTTTTTGCTGTGCTCAGACTTCCCTGTGCCCCTAGTGGCTGCAGCCAGAATGCATTTTAAAAATAAAAGCAAAGACATTTTACTGGATGCAGCATGACACTAGCTTCAAGGCTCCCCTTCGAGGGCCTCTTTCAAGCTGCACCTAGGGCGGAGTGCACCCCGAGAGGAAGGCTAGGTTTAAAGTGTGAATGACTGGCCCAAGGTTACCCTGCAAGCATCATGACTGAATGGGAATTTGAACCCAGGCCTCCCCTGTCATAGTCTAGAACTCTGACCATCATTCCATTCTAACTATCATAACAAATACCATAAGGCAAAAATTAGATGGTGCGTGCTGTAGACTTTCATACTAAACTGCGCCACTCAGTACATCATAAAGAAACTAAATTAAACCTTCACAGGTCAATTTCTATGAACACATTTAATGGAGATTATGGATAATGATGAAAAGCCTCATGTTTCATTACATTTTTTTGTTCCCAGTGTAGCAGTCTCTCTGCCCTTTCTCAGCTGGTTCTCTTTAGGAGATTTTGTCAAGTTCAGATGAATATTTTATCAACTGAGTGATATACTTTTCAGCAGAGCTAAAAGAGTGATTAGTGGGCAAATTCTCAGTCCAGCGATAGGGCATGTGTTATAAATCTAAAAACCAGATGATCAGCAATATAAACCAAATGTTTCAGGAATAGCAGCAATGCTAATTATCTCTTGGCTTATCATGATGATGGCCAAACAGCTATTACCTGAGAGGAAACAGATGGTTCTTTGATTTACTTTTAACAAATAATGCTAATGCATCAGTCTTATAGAAAAAGATCATGTTATTCAGATCCTTTAAACAGCCTCTCTATAGTTAAAGCAGGAAGGCTTTGGTTGTATGTGCTTTAAGTGATTAGAGGCATTACCTATGTCAGAAACCCATCAGGTTTAGTGGCACTTAGATGACCGCTGTGTTGCAGAGGCACAATCAGATCTGCATCACTTATGGGCTCATATCACCTTTTCTGGAGCTGGATGGGAATAACTGGACACAATCCTGGTCCCCTAAGTATGGAGAGCATCTTGTGGAGTGATTTTTCATAGGAATTGATGCGTCTTTCTCCCTCCATGCTACTATTATGCCATGCAAGGGGGTAGCTGCAGCTATTGTACTCTGGCACAGCCAACCAATTTCATTTATTTATTTTATTATAGCTTCCTTTCTCATGAAGACTTTAGGCAGACTGAACAATATAAAGCAATGCTGAATGTATTATTCTGATCTTGCTGCAGTGTTTTCTGCCTACATATATTCTTCATTGTTGAATTTATCACATCTTATACTCTATGGCAGGGCCCCCCAATCTTTTTGAGCCTGTGGGCACGTTCAGAATTCTAACATAATGTGGTGGGCACAAGTATAAAATGGCTGCCAAAAATTGGCTTCTGCAGGAGGTGAAGCCAGCACAGAATGGGTGCCCCTGCTTACCTTTAGTCACACATTGAAGATGCAACATTTTAGGAATCTGCACAGCCAATCAGATTTCCAGTGGACAATCAGAAGACTTGCTGTGCAAAAACCCCACCTGGCCCCACCCACTTTCTAAAAACAATTGGCAGGCACCAGGAATGGTGTCAGTGGACACCGTGGCATCCACTGTAAAGGATCGCTGTAATCCTAGTCTTATTACATAGTTTATTACATGTCTCATCCTACGGTTTAAATGGATCCTGTGTGTTCCTGTGTGGAGTCTCAGTGAGAAAGGTGGACTATAAATATGTTATCTGATATATATAAAAGTCCTAATGTATTGGCACTTTCCAGCACTCCCATTGGCTATGCTGTGAACTCCATCAGTCATCAGCCTGTCAACTGCCACTCAAGAGTACTTGCGTGCCATTGGTTGGGTGCTGAGTCCGCTCCTCTCTCCTGCCCACTGCTGGCTTGGCCACTCTTCCCTCGCTGTCAGAATAAACTGCCAAAATGTCTGTCTCTCCTGATGAAGAAGCTTCTCCTGCTTGACTTTTCCATGGCTGGCAAGCTACTGAGCTGGGCCAGCAGCCATCAAACCAGTCTCTGTGTGGCTCTCTTTCCTCTAGGGCTGTCAACCTTCATGTGGACCTGGAGATCTCCCACTGTTACAACTGATCTCCAGATAACAGAAATCAGTTCCCCTGGAGAAAATGGCTGCTTTGGAGGGTAGACCCTATGGCATTATACCCTGCTGAGGTCCTTCCCCTCCCCAAACACTGCCCTCCACAGGATCCATCCATCAAATCTCCATGTATTTCCTGACTCAGAGCTGGCAACCCTACTTTCCCCTCAGTGGCTGTTGCTAGGCAACCAAGCTTGGTTCTGTCAGTAAAAAGGCAGGGAGAGGAGGCCCTTTCCAGGCCTACTTTGGCCTTTGTGGAGAACTCACTGAGGCCAGACCTGACTAGGGTTGCCAGCTCCAGGTTGGGAAATTTCTGAAGATTTTGTGGTGGAATCTATGGAAGCCAGAGTCTGGGGAGGGCAGAGGCCTCAGCTGAATAGAATGCCAGAGAGTCCACACACCAAAGCAGTTATTTTCTCCAGGGGGAGAGAGAGATCTGTTGTCTGGAGTTCAGTTGTGATAACCAGGCAATACCACAGCCAATGTGGCGTAGCAGCACTTCAGAGCAGGGTCTGCCAGACCCAGGTTCTTGCTGTGGAAGCTGAGTGGGTGATTTTGGACCAGTCACAGACTTTCAGCCTAAGTTATCACACAGAGTTGTTGTGCAGATCAAAGAGGGGAGAGGAGAATGACGTGAGCTGCTTTGGTCCCCACTGCAGAGAAAGACTGTACTTTTCCTAGGTAAAAGCTTCGGGGGGGGGGGGGAAAAGCTGAAGTCAGAGGGGCAGATAAGGGTAGGTTGATGGTTGGCTGGGAAGGAGATACGACTGCCAACTCCAGGTTGGAAAATTTCTGGAGATTTGAGGGGTGGAGCCTGGAGAGGGTGGGGTTTGAGGAGGGGTGGGACCTCAAACAGGTACAATGCCTCCTTGGGAACCATTGTTGCCAATCCCCAGGTGAGGGCTAGGGATCACTCAGAATTACAACTGCACGTCAGATGGCAGAGATCAGTTTCCCTGGAGAAAACAGTGGACTCTGTGTCCTTATACCCTGCTGAGGTCACCACAGCAAATTGACCCTGAATGCCCATGGCCAGGGCATCTGCCCAGAGCCTCTTTCTAAAGCTCATTGTATCTATTTCCACAACAGGCCTGAAAAGTACTGAGACTTACTTAGTGAATTCAGCTCTCATACTTTACTTAGTGCAGAACAAGACATCTTTTCCTGGCTCGCAGGCCAGCTTATACGTGCAACAATCCCCACAGCCAAAACACCCCCCCACACACACCAGTGCAGTGATAGGCTATTTACAGGGGCCGAGAGTTCCATGGGCTCTCGGCTGGGAGCCTAGCCCTCTGATTGGCGGGCTAGGTTCTGCTTGGGCCATTGTCTCTGGGAGCGAAGCTCAGAAGCTTCGCATGACTGCATGGAGAATTAGCCTTGCACGTGGTCGGAGATGAATACATTACAGGGCCTTATTCCTAGTATTAGGATTGCCAGGTCCCTCAAAGTCCCCAGTGGGGGACTTTGGGGGGCATTACTGGAGGGGTGGGGAGTCCCCAGCATGATGACATCACTCAGAAGTGACATCATCACATTGGAGAGCGGAGGCCTCCACCTCTCCCAGCAGACTGTAAAGGTTCTTTTTAAACCCTGATGGGGAGAGGTGTGTGTGTGGGGAAGCCACGCGTGCCTGCATGCCAAGCCCCAAATTCAGGGCTTGGAGTGCAAGCATGCGGCCCCCGCCTCTCCCCTGCAGCATCTAAGGGCCCTTTTAAACCCTGCTGGGGAGAGGTGGGGGGGACAAGCCGCACACGCCTGCACACCAAGTCCCGAATTCAGGGCTGGGAGTGCAAGCGTGTGGCCCCTGCCTCTCCCCAGCAGCATCTAAGGGTCCGTTTAAACCCTGCTGGGGAGAGGTGGGGGGGGGGAGGCCAGGTGGTTGCTCTTGGGGGCAGGGCTTCCCCCTGCCCACCAGCTGGCTGGCAGGTAGGAAGGAGCCCCTCCAAATTGGGCAACCCCTGCCAAACTGGGGGGGGGTCTGGCTAGCCTAGTACTTATAAATCTGTAATCTTATACATCTGATACATAGGACTAGGATTACAAATGCCTGCAAAAATATCAGGCATGGTATATCATAAGCAGTGCAAAATATGGAATCACAAAAGTAGCAGACAATGCAGTAAGAGCAAAATAATACATACAATAAAATGTTGACTAGACTACAACATTCAAATTTTTTTAAAGCCAAGGATCTCTGACACTTCACATAGAACAATCAGCTGCTTACTATTTCCCATGCCTCTTGGAGTTCCAGAGTCTCAGGAATGGTGTTGGAAGTAAAGGACTGTGCTGTCTCTTATCTATGAGATCTATGAGAGACTCAGAGAGATAGATTGGCAAGAACACTGATCATCCTTCCCTTCTACTGCTTTGATACTACCCCTTTGATGTGTAGATTGCTACTCAGGGAATCTTCCTTTCTTTCAGTTTGACACCTTCTCTCCACATTGTGCCACTCTTCTCCATCTTGGCACCTTGAGGACAAGACATGGTTTCTGCATCTCTATCCATCCTAGCTAGTTAGACTAGATTAGAGGCCTATCTCTACTCTGTCCTGTCTAGAATGAAGTTCCTTACAATATAGGACTCATATTAGTTTTGCAAAGATAAAGAGGCTGTGTGTGTGTTTCTTATCAACAATCACTAAGCAGACTTTGCTGTGTTATATGCCTTGAGCACTCTGACAACCAAATAAACCTTCAAACTGGCTGCTGCATGGCCCCGTGTTTGGTTTGTTGGGCATTTATACCTTGCTTTTATCCTCATTTGGGGACTCAAAGCAGCTTACAAAACAAATACAAACATGCAGCTTGAACCAGGTAAGCTAAAACACATTTCAACATCCTGGCCTCAGCTTGAGTTTGGTAGTTTGGCTTGCTCAGAGCCACAGGCAAAAACCTTGGGGTAAGAGCCAAAGGCTCCTGCTTCTGCTTGCAACAGAGAAGGAACAGAAACTCAGCCTAGATTTTCTTCAGCTGACAAAAAGCTTTCTCTACTTGGCTCCCCTCTCCCTTTGACATGAATTACCTGACTGTGTTAGATCACACCCATCATTTCCCTTCATTGTCATCTTTGCTGTGTTGCCATTCTCAACGCTGTTAATTGACCAATTGAGGAAGCTGATAAAATGGCTTGCTGTAGTTTTTTCCTTTGAAATTAGCATCCTAAAGGGAGCTTAGGCTGTAGGAAAATATCTGAGCAATCAAAATGAGATATGAAAAGGTCAAGGAAGTGCTGGCAACCAGGGGAGGGGAGGCAAGAGCAGGAGGAGAAATCTAATAACGGCCCCGGTCACATGGCAAGTTTAGGCCTGGAAGAGGGACAGATCGGGGGCACAGCAAACGGGCACTATCACACCGCAACATCTGGGAAGTGGCGTGCACCCGTCCCCGATCCAGCCCTTTAGGCCAAAAATGCGCATAGGAAAAAAAGCCTAGAAAAAGGTAGGACCTACCTGAAATGGTGCAGCAAGCGCGGCTGTGAGATCGCCGGCGCACCCATCTTCAGGAGCAATCGAGGCTCCCGGCTGAACTGTGCATGTGCACACATGCGCAGCCAGCTGCCTCGCGCTCCCTTCCGTGGCTTCCCCCCCCCGGCATCTGATTGTGCCAGGGAGCAACTGCGCGGCGGCTCACGGGAGGGATCTGTCAGATCCCGCCACCGCGTGTCTCTTTTGGTGCGGCTCTAAAAAGCCGCATTTTGGGCATTCTCCCCTCCCCCCGCCCCGTGTGGCAGGGGCCAACATTACATTAAGTAATGGTGTGCAACAAACTGTTAATGTTAGCAGACTAGACAGAAAATTGATCTTAAATGAAATAGATATAGTGGAGTTTGTTTTACTGTGAACCAAGGCAGCAGCATTGCACTGGAAGCCCCGCACTACAACTTTGATGTTCACACGTATTGCCATTTGGTAACCTAAGTGTGGTTTAGCTGTATAAGGCTACATGCTGATTTAATTTAAAATTTTCCAATTCAGATGAATCTCCCTTATATATAAAAGCCGAATGGTGGTGGCACTTCTCTAGTACATTCCACACGCTCCAGAATTGGTTGGCGCCCTGGTGTGTCACTCAGAATCTGTCCCTATCCACTGGCTACATTGCTTGAGTCTCGTCTCCAACATTCTAAACAGTTTGCTGTTCTGAGGTAAAATGTGTCCAATCTCCAGCTGAGGGCTGGAGATCACTCAGAATTACAACTGCTTTCCAGATGGCAGAGATCAGTTCCCCTGGAGAAAATGGTGGGCTCTGTATCCTTATATGCTGCTGAGGTGGCCCCTGTATGACAGCCAATGTGACGTAGCAGTCAGGGCTTCAGAACACGGGAGAGGCTGCAGGTGTGTGGGGGGTGGAAAGCTGAAGAGTGAGGGAGAAATAAAAGTAGGTTGATGATTGGCTGGGAAGGAGATAGGGTTGCCAACTCCAGGTTGGGAAATTTCTGGAGATGTGAGGGATGGAGCCTGGAGAGGGTGAGGTTTCAGGAGGCATGGGACCTCGGACAGGTACAAAGCCATAGACTCCACCCTCCAAACCAACCATACCCTTCTGGGGAACCATCATTGCCAATCTCCAGGTGAGAGCTGGAGATCACTCAAAATTACAACTGTTCTTTAGGTAGCAGAGATCAGTTCCTCTGGAGAAAATGGTAGACTCAGTGTCATTATACCCTGCTGAGGTTGCCACAGCAAATTGACATTGAGTGTCTAAGCCCGGGGCACCCGCCCAGAGCCTCTTTCTAGAGATCGTTGTATTTATTTCTGCAACAGGCCTTTTTCCTAGTCTAGAATATTGTTAATCTGGTACATTATTTGGCACTGGATTGGCACAGTTACAGCCTCCATCTTTGAATGAAATGGATTTCAGACCCTGATTCTGTGTTGTTTGCCATAAGAAACTGAGCCTTTTGCTGATGCTGCAATGATATAACACCAAGTGATTGTTGTCCATTTCATGGGGAACATCTAACTGCTGTAAAAACTGGGAAAGTACATCTTAATATGGAGAGATTTTTTTTATTAGGGGGGGCAACTTGCCTAAAGGTCCCTACCATAAGAGGATCTCAATTGTACATGACTCTACATCATATTATAGACTGAGGAGAAGCATGGATTGCTGGATTTTTGATCTTATTTTGTGTGATTATTCCAATGGCTTTGAAAGAACCTGGATTCACCTAAAGGAGCCCAGAAACTGGTGTATTAACTGGAATATTAACTTTGCCATCTGAGTTACAATAAGCAGCTGCCGAGACACCATGAGAATCAGATCGCTCAGGACTAGGTTCCACACATAAGGGTGAACAGACATCCCTGACTGTTTACATTCAAAATCATGTTGTTCAGGAGGACTTTTCTTTGAACTCAGGCTGAAACTCACCATTAGACATCCCCAGAATGCACTTCTGATTGATGAGTGAGCAAAAAGTCCCCAGGACACAGGTGTACACCTGTACCTATGATGAACAAGAAGACCGGTCTCATGATTAATAAGTGCTCTGACCAACAAATTGTTTTGGGATACTGGGAGGATGACATAGGTATAGGCTTTTGTAGTCCCCTCACTGCCAAAGTAATCAACAAATGAAGGGAAAATTAAGTCACACATTTGTCTCCACCTCTGAGGAGTGGTGTGCACCATGGTACCAGCTCTGCCCAAGAGAAATGTAGAAAAGGCCAGAAGGAAAGCAGGTTTGGAAGCAGCTTTTCAGGCCAGAAGCAGCCTTTCCTCTTTAAGGCACTGCTGCTTTGAGGATGTCTTGAGGCCTCCAAAGGCCTATCCTCACCCCTCCCCTCTTCCCTGTCTCAGGATTCTGAGGTTTGAGAGGCTCACAAGTCTGTGAGAGTCCTGCCTCTTCACCCTTCCTGGATCCTTAGATAGGTAGCTATGAAACTGCATCAGCTTGCTTGCTAATCAACTGAGCTAAAACTAGGACAGAAGGATTGTAGGGTGGCAATTAATGGTTTAGCATTTAGATTAGCTAATATGTATTAAATTTGCTCTCATGCCTGCAACTTTTTGTTTCAAGTGTATTTAAAAGGTCTAGTGGTTTGTGGTTCATCTCTTCACAGCCTGGTGTGTTTTCTACTGATTTAGATTTTTGTTTTATTTGCTCCTGCTTCTGCATTGCCTTTTTATGTATTCATATTATTTTCTGTAGCCATTTGCATCTTTCTGATGGCTTTATATCCATGCTTTTTCATATGTATTCATGTATTATGCATCCAATCCAGTTTGCGTTTCGCAATTTGCTGTTGTAGTATATTGTGCAGTAATGCCTTCCAATAAACCATAATTCATATCAGTAATGCTTTAGACTTCCTACTGACAGTTGTGTACCCAGTGGGGTGATAAGGACCCATAGGAATACAGGCTTCCTCCTTAAGGAGACCAAATTAACAAATATGATTTCTCCAAATATACTTCCATATTGCAATCAATTGATCTGGCACCAGCACTTTCTTAGAGAAGATATGTTGGCCCATAAAAGCCACAAGCAAAATACATGGCTCTGAAACTGAACAGCCCTCTATCAATATCCATTTGCACTCTTCCCTGGTGCATGTTTTTAGTGTATTGTAAACAATCTGAATCAGAGCTGCATAATCATTGTTGACAACACCCTTCAAGATAGTTTTGAAATGTGTATGAGTGGTGGTGAGTTGTACTTTGGTAGCATATGATTGAAGCTAAGCAGTTACATTTGTGAGACTTTCCTTGGCATAATTAACTGACTGGTAACCGTGTGCTTCCTAAAAGCACCAGGGGAACACGGAAAGATATACTGATGTTATGCAAGAAATTTGGCAGACGGATAAAGAAGCATAAGGGAGTCAGCTAGATGTGACTAGGCAGCTTGGGAATTAAATAAGAAAAGTCATTGTTCAGATTGTAGGAGGAAAGGTGGGAGGGCAATTAATGAGTCATGGTCACTTCTTTCCTATCCCCTTTACTCTTCTAAAAACAGTAGCCATGGGGACTGCCACACAAGGTAGGAGGCCAGGAAGGCCCTGCAATTCCAGCAGTTTCCCAGTGTGATTTTCTTGTGAAAATGTTATCTATTGTCTTTGAATGTCCCCACACACAAATCACCTAGGATTGCCAGGTCTCCTCTGGCCACCAGTGGGGGATGGGGGGGGGTTGGGTTGCCAGATCCAGGTTGAGAAACTCCTGGAAAATTGAGGATGGAGCCTGGGGAGGACAGGGACCTCAGTGGGGTACAATGCCATAGAGTCCACCCTTCTAAGCATTCATGTTCTCCAGGGGAACTAATCTCTGCAGTCTGGAAATGAGCTGTAATTCCAGGGGGGTCCCCAGGTCCCACCTGGAGGCTGGCATCCCTAGTCACTACTTGAAGGAGTAGTTATCTTGAACATGCTTATGTGGAGCGGCTTTAAATTACTGAAATGGAACATCTTAGACCAGGATCATTTTAAATAGCCAAACATTCCTTGTTAAAAACAGTATTTCCCCTTTATCAAAGCACTGAGTTTTTCACCACACCATGAGCTGATTGAAAACTAGCCAGTTTGTCCTACTCCATGCACAAATATTAATTTTTTCCAAAATTGTTTTGGAAAACATTTGAACGTGTTTTTTAGACTCACTGATTATCATTTAGTAGGTTGTTTTGGTAATAAAATTGTATGTCATTTTCTTGTTGAGAATAACAAAGTTATTTTTTCACAATGAATACTATAAAAGACTGTAATCAAGCCTAGCAGAGTATAAAAAGCAATCATCCCTATATTATAATTAACTTTTCTTTGTACTTAATACAGGAATTTCTTAAGGCTTCACCCTCCTCTTTAGTTTTGCCAGCTGTTGACTGCCAGGCTCTCAGTCATCTAACAGAATACCTTCAAAAATCTCTGAATGTTCCCTTGGTGAATGTAGATGGCCCTGAAACATCACATCTAATGGTGAATGCATCCAAACCCAATCTATTTGTGATCAGGCTACAACCAACCAAGAGGTAGGAGGTGCTAAAGACCAAGACTCTTGCATGCATGTGCAAAATGGTGGTCACTTCTCAAACATGGAAATAATGATGAACAATATTTTGAGTCTTACAGAAAAATTCAAATCTTTCTTGGCATTTCAAAGGCCTTCTCTCTTGGAAGCTCCCATTTTGTATTCTCCAAGTTGCTGATTCTTCTAATCAAGTTACTTGCACCTTCCCAAATTAAACAAAAGAACTGGCTGTCTTTTTAAAATTACGCCTAACATTTTTTGATATAACATATAAAATACTCTGCTCTTAGGATAAACCAGAAATCACTCTTTTTTATATTATATTAGTTTACTAGGTCCTGATTGTAGCATATACTTGAAATACAAAAGTCCTTTAAAACTGCAGGTAGTAGTTTTCAGTGTTCCTTCCTATGCTATATTTTAATTTTTCTTCCATTTGACTCCTGTAGAAAAGATGAACCTGCCACTTTAAAGGCACTGATGGAAAACGGTAAGCACTGTACAAGGGATGAATTGTTTATAACTTTTTGCAGTGGGTGGGATTACATGTGGAAAGAGGTTTCCATGAAGACCCCCTTGTTGAATCAGAAAGCACATATGCAGAGTATGAATGCATATCTTCCAATGCACTCTCTAGTCTTGTTCACATGTTACAGTGAATGTATCTACATTCTGCCTGTATGTGTGTAATTCAGTTTGTAAGAAAGCACCAGTGTGTGTTCATTTTACAAATGAGACTGGGGACTATTACCTGAATAAATTTGGTGCTTGTATCACATTTTCAGCTGTACATGCGTTGTCTGTGACATGAGAATTATTCAATTTACATACAACTTCCCAGATTATGGGTGTATGTTCTACTCTGTCTTCCAACACACCTGCAAAGCAGTGTCTCCCAACCTGCTGACTTGGGATACTCATTGTACACAACCCAGTGGATTCAAGTGGCTACATACTGGGTTGGGCCTTAGAGCCAATTCCTATGCAAGTGTATTGTGGGGTGTCAGATACCTTCTTCAATGTATCTTTAATTAATTTCAACTGTAGCTATTCAAGGACTTTGCAGTCACAGAAGAAAGGTGGCGGAAGCAAAGCACAGGATTGGGGTGTGTATGTATGTATGTGTGATAGGGACAGTCACCCAGTTGCCTAGATAACTCTCCCTATCTTCTTGTGTTGTGCTGAGAGTCACCAAGAAAACACTCCATCTCAACTCCTACCTGCCTATGTACTTGAGTGATACTCTGAACCCTTCCTAGGGGATGGGCATTCCTTAATTAACCAATGAAAAACATGAAAACCTATTGATTACAACAAAATGAAGAAGAAAACTAATGGCGTGGATTAGCTGATATTCTGTCACCTGGCTGCCTGGTGTAGAGAGAGAAAACTGGGGGTGGGGGTAGAGTCAAAAAGAAGGACACTGACAAGCAACATTTCCATTCTGCAGAGTCAAGCACATCTTGCAACAGACGTTTTTCCACCGTGGTGCTACCAAACATGGCTGGCTGGGAGAGAGCTTTGTTGATTCAACCACTAAAAATGTATTTTGTCTTTAATTGCCTTTAAAACAGGGATTTCCCCCCCCCCCTGTCTGGTTGAGGTTTGGCAGGTAGGATCCCTTGGGTAAGGAATAAATCCCTGGAAATTTCATCCCATCTGATAAAAAGTAAAAGCATGTTTCCCACTGGAACCAATGGGAAATGAAAGGGAATGAACATTTTTAAAAGATGGAACAAAGCCCAAATGAAATATATATATTTTCATATCCTTGCTCTTGATCTTCCTATGCTGCACCTGCAACTCACAGCACAGCATCAGAAGCATTTTGCCCAGAGGCTTAGTTGCTTGGGGGCAACATTCCCTTTCTAAGTTTCAGAGGGGAGCCATATTGGTCTGCAGTAGAACAGCTAGATTTGAGTCCAATAGCAACTTAGAGACCAGCGAGATTTTCTGGGGATAAGCTTTTGAAAAGTATTTGTAGAAAAATATTCTTTAGCAGAGATTAAATTAGCAGAGCAATGAAAAATAATCAGAGTCCATGGGTATGTTTGAAAAAGAAAACAACTTTACTTGAACTAACAGGGAAAGGGTAACCAGGACTTAAAACAACAAACTCTACATCCTACATGTTTACAGCTAGAAAACTACACATACCAAGCAGACAAAGACAGGGAAGAGGCCCCAATATGCAAAATAGCCAATACATTGCCAATCACAGCGCTAAAGTTCAGGTCATTTAAGACCTCCTACAAGATTCATGGGCTTTTCACACTTGATAACAGATTGGTTACAGTCAGTGTTCCCTCTAAACTGAGTTAGTGTGAGCTAGCTCACATTTTTTTGGCCTCCAGCTCACACATTTTTGTCTTAGGTCAGGAGGGATGACTCCAGAGCAAACTAATTTATGCAGTAGCCAAATCGCTTGCTCACAACTTTAATGCCAGTAGCTCACAAAGTAGAATTTTTGCTCACAAGACTCCACTGCTTAGAGGGAGCATTGGTTACAGTAAGCACATATGACTTCCTGTTGACTAACAAAGTTAACTCTATAATTACTGAAGTGTTGTTCAACTTGCTAAACCCAACAGTTTTTGAAAGTCAACGCTCCCTTCATAAGACATGAGTAGGAATCTGAGTCTTTTTATACCTGTCAGAAGGCGGGAGGAGTATTGTAAAGAATGCTAACAGTTTTATTCAAGGTGTATAACCTTTCGTGTGCATGTACACTTCTTCAGATGCATCTGAAGAACTTCTTCAGCACACAAAAGCACACAAAAGCTTATACCTTGAATAAAACTTAGACCCCAGTCACACGGGCTGGAAAATGCGGGGGGGACGCGTGGCTTTTGCCCCGGGGCAAAATAATGCACGGTTGCGTGATCAGACATCCCGTGGAGGTCCCGTGGTTAGGGGGGAGGTGCCAATCAGATGTCTAGGCAGCAGCAGGACTACTGAATGGCCGGCGGGACATCGCAGCCTGGACAGGCCCTGCAGAAGGGCACTGGGTCCCGCAGGCCGCCGGCACTGGAGGATGGGCTGAGGAGGCCGACGGGACAGACACTCCCGCCCCCGGGGTGGTCCAGGAGATCCTCCCGGCTCCGCTCTGGAGGTCTGAAAAGGCACTTCGCGGAGCCACCCACACGCGTGCTCCTCCTCCGCTGTCAAAACCGGGAGGTGACGCTGACTCCTCCTTCTGTGGCCAACGTCGCTTCCTCCTTGTGCGCATGCGCCGTTGGGTGCTTTTGCGCATCCTGGAGACTTGGGGGGGGAACCCTTGATGGGACATGGGCGGGCGCCTGATGCCACTAACTACCACCGGAAACACGATCAGACGCCCGCCCTTGCCCCGCCGTTTCCGGAAACTAGTACCTCGGAGGTACTAGTTTTTTAAACCACATCTTCAGCGGGAAGCCTCGGGTGAGCCACGGGAGCTCTACGCTTCCCAGATGTGGCGGTGTGATCACACCCGGAAAATCCACCTATCTTCCATCTCTGTAGCGTGGCTAATGCTCTGTGTGACTGCAGCCTTAGTTGATCTTAAAGGTGTCACTGGACTCAGACTTTGTTCTGCTGCTTCAGAGCAACACATCTACCCACCTGAATCTAAAGAATGCTAGTAAAGGATGCATATTGCCCGTCTATTGTCTAATTGGCTTGATTAGAACAGAGAGGAAGAGGGTTGCCAGGTCCCCAGCTGGGGGATTTGGGGGGCATTCCAGGGTGGGTGGGGATGCCCCCAAGCCACACCCCTAAGCTCAATCAATCGCCCTGCCATCC
Organism: Gekko japonicus; assembly: GCF_001447785.1. Classification (NCBI taxonomy): domain Eukaryota; kingdom Metazoa; phylum Chordata; class Lepidosauria; order Squamata; family Gekkonidae; genus Gekko; species Gekko japonicus. The sequence continues at coordinate 81,805 of NW_015170941.1, forward strand.
CTCTCCCTCCCCTTCTACCTGATTTAAAGGGTTTCAGCTGATCAGTGGGGGCCACATGGCCCCGCCAACCAGCTGGAGGGCCCTTTAAATCTAGCAGGAGGGAGGGAGGGGGCGGTCATGAACCAAGCATGTGGTCCATGACCACCCCCTCCCTCCTCCTGCTAGATTTAAATGGCTGGCTAGGACGGGCTGAGAGACGCCCCTGGCCCCAGGCAAAAATCCCTTGTGTCTCTTCTCATTCCTTGAAGATCACACACAACAGGCTTGATTGGAACAGGTATGCTGCTACTATCCACTAGCTGCATCCTGTTCAGCTCCCAAGAACCTAGAATTTTATGCCCATAGTCCCACCACCAAACACCACTTCACCAGCCTGGGTTATGGTTTAGAGGATTTTCTAGGACTTGGCTATACACTAAAGAAACCATTTAATTACTTCATTGGACATCCAAACCACCACACTGCCCAGCAAAATTAGTCCTCACTTTACCAGAACAAGGTGTGGGCCTTCTTTTTCTTACTTCATCCACTAAAACTTTCCTCAGTAGCCTTCTTTAATATATTTTAATATCACCTTCAATAGTCCCTAAATCTCAACTGAAGCATTCAACACCTAATGGTAGCACTAAGCTCTTCAGGGCAGCACTGATGTCTTATTCTGGTTTGGGTTTTTTTTTTTTTTTGTCAATTGCCATGTAGATTGTAAGACTCAATGAATACTTTAAATACTAAGCAGTGTGGATACGGACCCTTTTTCAGGGCTTGGCATGTGTTATCCTCAAAGATTCCATACCTCTTTTGAACTTGACTTTGGTAAGTTATTATAATACATTTCTGTTTACAGACAAAATAATTGGAAGAATTACTAAGGCTCTGCAGCAGCAAGGAGTTCGGTCTTTGATGATTTACACCGCAAGGCAACCATCAAAGGTAAGTGCTATTCAGCATCTACCAGTATCAGATATTTAACATGTGACAGCTTATCTAGTAGACTGTTGTATATTATTCTACCCGACAAGACCAAAGTGGGTGGCAGCTGGTACTTAAGGTCTGAGAAAGAAGGGGAGTAAATCTTGTTGAGTGGAGGTTGAAGCCCTAGTACCATTACCTTCAATAAAGAGGAAGACTTAAATCAAGCATAGCTATTCAACATGAAGACTACCTTGTGATGTCCTGGAAGAAAGAACATGTCAGGTTCCCAGTCACTTCATTCTCCACGCAGGCTTTCTTGAGATAAAATTTATTAAAGAGGTGAGATGCTGAAAAAGTGAACTCTTTGTCAGAACTGAGGAACAGAGGCAAGAACCCAGTGTATAACTAAAACCCACATTCCATACATACGTCACACAGTCATAATTCTAAGCAGACTTACAAACCCAGACAGATGCAATGGTTCATCTAGCCATTCAAAAGTCTTATCTTCTTCAAGGACACTCTCATGCTAAAGTTCCATGCTGTGCTGCTTGGGAAAAAGGTTACAAGCATTGCCTCCCTAAACTACAGACATTCACACAGTCTCTCTCCCTCTCCCCCTCCCACCAGGAATGTCAGCAAGGGTGAGCGATAAGTGGACGGCTGGATACATCTGCTCTAGCCAAGGGAAAAAGCAGGAAGAGAGAAGGGGTGTGTGGGGTACAGAAAACAGGTTGCTGAGACTTCGGGTACAGAAAACATAGTAGGAGGAGAACAGTCCTGATACCTTTCTTGAAACAGGAATGAAGAGGGAACAAAAATAAGATGAGGTTTCCCCCCACACTTAGCATTTTCAGTTACTTCTAAGCACTCAGAACAAAGCAGGCTAAAGTGTGCATAGACAAATATCAAAAGATTCCCTACTGGATCAGTGCTCCATTTTACCCAGCATCCTGTTTCATACAGGGGTCAGCCAGCAGCCTCAGAGAGTCAACAAGCAGCATAGAGATTAAGGCCTTCTCCTGAAGGAGAACCACTGTTATTCAGAGGCTTACTGCTTGGCTAGCAGTTGTTGATGCATTTATCATCTCTGAGCAGTGGAAAAAAACAAGAGTCCAGTAGCACCTTAAAGACTAACAAAATTTGTCCAATGAAAGCTCATACCCCGTCACAAATTTTGTTAAGAACATAAGAATATAAGAAAAGCCAATGTTGGATCAGGTCAAAGGCCCATCTAGTCCAACACTCTGTCACACAGTGGCCAAGAATACCAGGTGCCATTAGGAGGTCCATCAGTGGGGGACAGGACACTAGAAGCCCTCCCACTGTTGCCCCCCCCCCAAGCACCAAGACTACAGAGCATCACTTGCCTCAGACTGAGAGTTCCTATCTATACCTTGTGGCTAATAGCCACTGATGGACTTCTGCTCCATATGCTTATCTAATTACCTCTTGAAACTGTCCATGCTTGTAGCCGCCACCACCTCCTGTGGCAGCGAATTCCATGTACTAATCACTCTTTGGGTGAAGAAGTACTTCCTTTTATCTGTTCTAACCTGACTGCTCAGCAATTTTATGGAGTGCCCACGAGTTCTTGTATTGTGAGAAAGGGAGAAAAGTACTTCTTTCTCAACCTGCTCTATCCCATGCATAATCTTATAAACCTCGATCATGTCACCCCTCAGCTGCCGTTTCTCCAAGCTAAAGAGCCCCAAGCACTTTAACCTTTCTTCATAGGGAAAGTGTTCCAACCCTTTTATCATTCTAGTTGCCCTTTTCTGCACCTTTTCCAATGCTATGATATTCTTTTTGAGGTGTGGTGACCAGAACTATACACAATACTCCAAATGAGGTTGCACCATTTATTTATACAGGGGCATTATGATACTGGCTGATTTGTTTTCAATTCCCTTTCTAATAATCCCCAGCATAGTGTTGGCCTTTTTTATTGCAGTCGCACACTGTCTAGACATTTTCATTGATACTATGACTCCAAGATCTCTTTCTTGGTCAGTCTTTGCCAGTTTGGACCCCATCAATGTGTATTTATAGTTAGGATTTTTGGCTCCAATGTGCATTATTTTGCACTTGGCCACATTGAACCCCATTTGCCATGTTGATGCCCACTCGCCCATCCTCGACAGATCCCTTTGGAGTGCCTCACTGTAATGTACTCCGCCATTGCCACGTGTGCGACCGTTGGGCCATGCGGTCAAGCAAAGCCCTGAAGCTTCGCTCAGGGAGAACAATAGCCAAGTGGATCCTAGCCCGCACCTATCAGAGGGCCAGGTCCGCAGCCGAGAGC
>NW_015170941.1:85496-105950 GCF_001447785.1 Gekko japonicus
AAAAGTACCCGAGGGTACACTTTTATCATTATTTTTTCATTATATACTACACATACATACAAACAACACCCAACTACCCCCAACAACATATAACAAGAGACTTTTATCCCTTCTTCTGCTTATTACCTTTCTAAATTCATTTTCTATTTTACTAAGCTTATCTTTTCTGCGTTCTCAAATTACTACATTTATCTATCAGTTGCATTTACATTATACCAATCATAGAATCTCTTCCAAGTTTTTTGAAAAGTCCATTCTGTGCCGGCTCTCATATCAAGTGTCAGTTTTTCATTTTCCGCCGTTTCAAATAGTTTGTTCACGTACTCTTGTTTCATTGGTATTTCCATTATTTTCCAATATTTTGCATATACTATCCTTGCAGCTGTCGACATATGAACTATCAAATACCTATCTGCTTTATCAAAGTCTTTCAGAAATATATTCAATAACAGTATCTCTGGAGTAAACGGGATATTAGTTCTTGTTATTTTTTCCATTATCTCATGAATCCATCTCCAATACCTCTTTGTAACATCACATAGCCACCACATGTGATAAAAAGAGCCAATCTTATTTTTACATTTCCAGCATTTATCAGAGCAGTTACTATTTTGTTTAGCTAATCTATCTGGTGTAATATACCATCTATAAAACATCTTATACATGTTCTCTTTATATGACACAGCATTCGTTAATTTTATATTCTTCAGCCAAATCTGCTCCCACTCTTCTAAATTAATATTATGGCCTATATTCTGGGCCCATACAATCATATTTTTTTTCACTATTTCATCCACCATTACATCATCCAATAAAACCTTGTATATTTTCTTTATCACTTTGTTTTCTGCTGTTAAAACAATTTCTTCTAGTTCAGTTATTTTCTTATTAAAACCTTGTTTCTTATCCTTCAAATATATTGATTCCAGTTGCGCTTTCTTCAACCAGGATAATTGTTCTGGTAATTTAAGATTGCCTTTTTTATCCAGAATATCCTGGTATCTTAACGATTCTTCTCCCATATATACACTGGGTAAGGTAAATGCCTATAAAGGTATAATCAGTCTTGATCTTATAGTATAAAAAAATTTATGTATAGGGTCCCATACTGTAATGCTGCTCTCAGCCAATGCTGCTTAAAATATTTTTGAGAGCCTGCTTTTTCATACCATAGAAAAGCATTCCATCCTAACAGTAAATCATGGCCCTCAATTTTTTAAAAAAAAGATTACATATTTTTATCCGGAGATCCACAAGTTCACATTTGAGTTCTTTCAAAACTCTCAGATGTATGCCTGGTGATTTATCTGTTTTTAAGTTGTCTATCAGTTGTAGGACCTCCTCTCTTCTCGCCTCCATCTGACTCAGGTCTTTCAACAGCCCTTCTGAAATCAGCAGTTCTGGAGTGGGCAAGCACTTCTCATCTTCCACAGTGAAGACAGAGGCAAAAAATGCATTCAGCTTCTAAGCCATTTCCCTATCATCCTTCAGTACTCCTTTTACTCCTTGGTCATCCAAGGGCCCCACTGCCTCCCTGGCTGGTTTCCTACTTCTAATGTATTTGAAGAAAGTTTTATTGTTGGTCTTTATGTTTTTTGCTATATGCTTCTCATATTCCCCTTTTGCCTGCCTGATCACAGACTTGTAGTTTATTTGCTACAGCCTGTGTTCCCTTTTATCAACCTCACTGAGACTAGCTTTCCACTGCTTAAAGGAATCCTTCTTACCTTTTACAGCTTCCATTACTTTGTTTGTTAACCATGCAGGCTTTTTTCTATAGCTATTTGTGCCTTTCCTAACCCGCAGTATATATTTTTTCTGCGCTTCTAGGATTGTAGTTTTAAATAGTCTCCAAGCTTCCCCAATTGTTTTGACCCTTTCTACTTTTCCTTTCAGTTTCTTCCTCACATGTCCCCTCATATCAGAGAAGTTACCCCTTTTAAAGTTAGAAGTGGTTGTGTCAGTCTTTTGGGCCAACTCCCTATTTATACAAATGTTAAACTCAATAACATTATGGTCACAGTTCCCAAGCGGTGCAATCATTTTTACATCTCTCACCAGGTCTTGGGTGTTACTTAGGACCAAATCCAGGATCGCCTCTCCTCTGGTAGGTTCTGTGACCATCTTTTCCATAGCACAGTCATTAAGAGTGTCTAGAAACTCAATCTCTTTTTCCCGACTTGAACACATAGTGACCCAATCAATGTGTGGGTAGTTAAAATCACCTATTATGACACAGTTATTTCGTCTAGCCGCTATCTTTAATTAATTCATCATTTTATAATCCTCCTCTATCTTTTGATCTGGTGGGCGATAACAAACTCCCAGTGTTAAGCTTCCTTTTGGGCCCACTATTTCAACTGATAGCATTTCCAGAAGCAAATCCAATTCACTTATCCTCTCAATCTTACTGGACTGTATACCCTCTCTGACATACAGAGCCACCCCACCTCCAACCCTTCCCCCCATCCTTCTGATATAACTTATAGCCAGGAATCACCGTATCCCACTGATTTTCCTCATCCCACCAAGTTTCTGAAATACCCACAGCGTCCATTTCCCCCCCAGCACCAAGCATTCCAATTCTCCAATTTTACCTCAGACATTTCTAGCATTTGTGTATAAACACCTATAGTTCCCCATGCATGTTAAGACCACAACCTTCCTCTTGCTGCCTTGAGACCTTGCCAGGCAGTCCATATCATTAGCCACAATCTCAGTGGACAATTCTAATCCTTTTCCTTGTAGAGAAGTAACAGCTACCCCTTCATCTCTTTGAGATGAGCCATCCCGAAACAAAGACATTTCATTTCCTGAAGGCTTCCCCCCAAATTTCAGTTTAAAAACTGCTCTGCCACCTTTTTGATTTTAAGCGCCAGTAGTCTGGTTCCTTCTCGGGACAAGTGGAGACAGACCGTCCCTTTTATACAGATTTTGTTAGTCTTTACAATGCTACTGGACACTTGCTCTTTTCTACAGCTACAGACAAACACGGCTACCCATCTTTGAATCTGTGTAATAATCTTTTTTAACCATCTAGGCTAGTGGTGATGACTACATCCTCTAGCAGTGAATTCTACAATTTAATTGCTTGCTGAATTAACAAGAAAGACTTTCCTTTTTATTTTTAAATGAAATTACCGATACTGGCAAGGAAAAGTTAAAAATACTTGCCTATAAACATTATATCATGTTTCCACTCTGCCATGGAGCTTGGTTCTATGTTCCTTTCCATGAGCCAGCCACTGTCTTTCACCCTAACCTACCTCACAAGGTTGTTGTGGCAATAAAGCAGAAGAGAAAAGAACTGTGTACTCCAGACAGAGAACCATGTGCTCCAAACACCCTGAAAGAAGGGCAGGATAAAAAAGGGGTCTGTGTATATGTGTGAATGCAATCACACACGCACGCACACATACACACGGTGTGATAGCATGAGATGCCCATTCAGTTTGGTAGGGTGGTTAAGAGCAGCAGACTGTGATCTGGAGAACCAGGTTTGATTCCCCAATCCTCCACATCCCCTGAGTGTATGTGTCAATTTCCCACGATTGCTGCGTGTCCCGCATTTTGCCCTGCAGCTTTGCTTGATTTCCCCCGTGTCTACTCAATCCTCAAAAAACAGGCTCTAGTTGATGCGGGGGGGGGGGGGGGAATGGGGAAAACGGGGGGGCAAAATGCGGCCGCACAGCATATAGTGGGAAATTGACACATATGCTCGGGGAAAAGGGAAGAGTGAGGGCAGAGCAGCGGCTTGTGGGAAACTGGTCAAAGTGTTGTTGGTCTATTTTTTAAACAGACCTGGGACACCATTGGGGGGGGGGAGAGAATGTAATTGCTAAATGAATTGTTTTATGATTAATCTATCATTATATGTATCAGGCTTCCAGGAATGAATCCAGATGACTATATGACAAGGGAGAATAGTTATGTGCTCAAGAGGTTTAGAGATTTAATACCAAGGATTAACTAGAGTTGTCAACCAGCCAGTTTTGAACTGGATTTTCTGGTTTTTGAAGTCTAGGGATAGGTTGCTAGATGTGAGGTTCAGCCCCCATGTCCCCCATCTTGCTTTGTACATGTGTTCTGGACAACTGTGCCGTCTGGGTAACAGTGTTAGTGGCATTCACACAAAAGAAGTGTGCATGCACATGGAAGCTTATACCCAGAATAAAACTTTGTTGGTCTTAAAGGTGCCAGTGGACTCAAACTTTGTTCAGTGGCATGCACAGTTCAGGTTGCCAGCCTCCCATTGGGCCCTAGAAATCTCCCAGAATTACAGCTACTCCTCATACTACGAAAATCAGTTCCCCTGGAGAAAATGGAATGCTTTGGTGAATGGGCTGTAAGGCATTATTCTCAATTAAGGCCCCTCCCGTCCCCAAACTCCTCCTTTCACAAATCTTACCCTTCCTAGTCTCCACTCCCAAATCTCCAGGAATTTCCCAAGCCAGACTTGGCAACCCTACATGTGCATTGTTTGCATAAGAGAGAGGAAGTGGCTGCTGAAGGCAACAGCCCTTCCCCACTGCAGCAGGTGTAATGGCAGCCAGGAGCTTCAGATCCGCTGGTCCAGACAAAGAAACAATGGTAGTCAGAAGATGCAGCCATTGTTTCTGCAGTCGTTGCAGCCTGGATCCAGTAAGCCTGCTGATCCGGGTGGCAGGTAACGCACAGATCTGGCATTATAAATTCATTCTCACATAATTGCTTTGCTGTTTATCGCATGATTCAGATTCTGATTCGAAGCATGACAAAATGCTTAGGCTTTCCCCCCCTCTCTGAAGGAAAGAAAATACAGGTGAAGGTAGGAATAATTTTATATCCCCTTGCCAGGGGCTGTAATAATGTTACACTTGGCAAATCCCTCTGTCTTCCCTCTCCCCTCTCCATTTGTCAAATGATGTAGTGCCAGGCTTTGTTCTTAACTTGTTAGTGTATATTTGCTTTTGGAGTCAACATGAGTAACCTTGCTTGTCTGGGGCAGAAATGGGAAGATGAGAAGTGGAAGGAATGCTTAATTCTATCTTCTGCAGAAATTTTCTTTGTTTGAAGTAGGGCCTGACTGTGTATTTATTTATTTATTTATTTATTTATTTATTTATTTTAAAAATCATGCTGTGTTCTTTGAAGATCCCCTGGTCATTGCTCCCTTTTATGCTCTCCAGATCATTTTGCCCCCTCCTCCTCTGCCCAAGAGATGGCTGAACAGTCTGGAATTGGGGGGGGGGGGGAATTTAGTTCACCATCTGGAGTTTTAATTTATCTACTGGTATTAATGTATTTTATTTTTTATAGTGATATTTTTATTCAATTTTTTACATCACCCAGAGCCCTGCGGTATCAGGGATGGGTGATTCAGAAATCTAATACATTATTATTATTATTCAGTGTATGGAGAATGACAGGAAAATATAATTAGGGCAATGCAGATGTATTGGGGTATATCCAACTGTCTGTGGACTTGCTGGAGGGAGACTTTTCTGCTTCCCCCTCCTTCTGCGAAGGACTGTATTTTGTTCCTGGGTCCCAGCTTAGAAAGCAAAGCGGGGAGCTGCAGTGGGAGGGAGGAGTCAGCAGAAATCACTGCGTTCCGGGTATGGGAATCCTGCTCCTTCAGAGAAGCTGAATGGCTGGATACACCCCACTGAAATACTTTTGTTACAGAAGACAGAGTTAGGCCTTAAAGATTCCTGCATTGGTCTCTTCAGCCTATGGAAATGAGAAACAACAATTAAAACCCCAGCTAGACATCTTCTAGATTTCCAGGATTTAAAAAAATACTGCAAAACAAGGACACCTGGAATGGATTTCAGCCTGGTTTTGCAAGGCATGCAGGGTAAAAAGAAATATCATGAGTGATCTAATACTTCTAATGCCAGTCATAAAGAATCCAAATGCAGTTTTCTGAAACTAAAACAAACTGAATACAGAAATGGAAAAACAATTCTGTGCCAATTCCTAATGTGCATTTATGGAAGTTATTAAAGTTGTCATTTCTTAACATCTATCACTGGTTAGTAGGGTTGCCAATTCTGGGTTGGGAAATTCCTGGAGATTTCAGGGTGGAGCCAGAGAAGGGCAGGGTTTGGGAAGGGGAAGGGCCTCAAGAGTCATAGAGTCCACCTTCCAAAGCAGCCATTTTCTCCAGGGGAACCGATCTTTGTAGTCTGGAGAACAGCTGTAATTCTGGGAGATCTCCAGGCCCAGCCTGGAGTTTGGTAATCCTATCTGCCAGGCATTAGAAAGGGTTTGCTGGGCATGCTAAAGTATGATCCTACTATGAATCACAATGCACAATCTGTTTGGAACAGTCGTCCTTAGCTTTTTCATACCAAGAAGAAGGGAATAGGTCCCACCAGTCAGCAGGCCTTGCTTGAGTAAACTTACTTAAGATCAGGATGCACAGCTTGTAACTAGAGTTGCCTGGTATGGGTTGGAAAATACCTGGAGACTTTGAGGGTGGATCCAGGAGAAGGCAGGGTTTGGGGAGAGGAGAGATCATCTCAGCATGGTACAATGCCATAAAGTCCACCCTTCAAAGCAGCCATTTTCTTCAGGGGAGCTGATCTCTGTCAGCTGGGGACCAGTTGTAAAAATGGAAGATAGGGTTGCCCAGTCTGGGTTGGAAAATACCTGAAGAATTTGGCAGTGGACCCAGGAGAGGGCAGGGTTTGGGAAGGGGAGGGGCATCAGTATAGTACAATGCCATAGAGTTCACCCTTCAAAGCAGCCATTTTCTCCATCTAACATGTAATAGAGAATAATGTATACGAAGTAGCTACAGTGAAAAAGTACAAAATGTAAACAATAAAGAACCGGTATGTGCTACAATGTATAAACAAAGGAGAACTACTAAATGGTACGACAATGGAGAACTGCTAAATAATTCGATGCTGTGTCCGGCTGTTTGATAACAACGTTTCAAAATTTATCCTTCATCAGGGTGTTCCCTTTAAGCTGCTGTGGTTTTCATACTCTTACTAACATGCATTGGGAACAGTAACAATTCAATGCAAAATCAGACACCAATCTCCAACATGTAATCAGCTTCAATAGCTTCAGACTTGCAGCAGGACCAGCAGCATCTCAACTAGATGGGAGGTTCAGCCCCCATGTCCCCCATCTTGCTTTGTACATGTGTTCTGGACAACTGTGCCATCTGGCTCATTTATTTATGCACTTTATTGGTTCATTTATTTCTTTATTCAGCCAATGACCAGTATATGTCAAAGTTAAAACTTTGCAATGAAATCATACAAAAATAAAATTGGTCTGATCTATTGGCAACAATTAGTTAAAATCTGAACATACAGCTTCTCTGTGAATTCTACAGGCTACTGAGAAAAATTTGGCACACCTGATGGTAACCTGTTGATTAGCACCCGTTAACAATTTCTTTAAAATGAATTCATCTGAGCATCCTGTAAAATTATTGAGAAGAGGGGAAATTATATTTAAATGAGCTTCCTGATAGAAGCAACAATAAAACATTACATTCTCGACTGTTTCAACCTCTTTGGAACCACACAGACAAATCCTCTCCTCCATGGGAGTCTTCTTGTATCTCCCCTCTAGGACTGCAGAGGGGAGAACTCGCCACCTCGCCAAAGTAAAAGCTCTCCATTGACTGGGTACCTCCAGGACAGAGAGATAAAGTGCCGGGGAAAGTACATATTTAAGTTTCTCTGGTGTCAGGAAGTTTGGAACATAGTTAATGTCTCTTTGACACTCTACGTCCAACACCCTTTGTTTTATCATTAATTTTGCTTGGTCAAGACCCAATTGCAGAACAAAGTCAGAAGAGAAACCCAAATTCTGCAAATTAAGACGAAAGGCCTTTTCCCAAGAAGATAGAAAATGGTCTTGCAAGACTAATGCCATTAAACCCTGTGGATTATGAGATATTTTCAACCAATAGTTGAGGGAAGCAAGGCATACCTTAGCTTCTACCTTGGTCAACCCTGACTCAAGTCATAGGCCCGCATTAGACACAGTTAGGTACCTGAAATAAAGTTCTCAGAAATCTCGATTGATTTGTCAAACCATTTCCTGGAGAAGCATCTGGATTTCTTAATTGGTGAATCAATGCTTTGTGATAATAAAGGCTTTAATCTTTGGACGATGTTGTCATAGAGGATTAGAAGATCCTCTAGATGGCTGCTCTACTTGCCATGCAGTCCTCCTCAACTAAATGTTTCAGTTTTTGCTCTAATTGGGGTGTCCACTTGGCTCAACAGCCTGTTTGCTCTGTAGGTATGATCTGTGTCCCAATATGAGTTTTTAGATAACTCTCGTGAGATACGGGGTTGAGGCGTAAGAGGAGGGGTAGATGATCACTCTCTAGGGTGGGTAGGACCTGTAGGCTTCTCACAAGTGTTAGCATGTTTCTACTTACAAGAAAATAATCAATGGTACTACACCTGTTTCCCATCATATATGTGAAGCCCCCTGGGAAATCCCCATCTGTGGATCCATTCAAAATATGAAGGTTCGCTCTTCCAACCATCCCAGTAAGGCATAGGCCAGCAAAATTTGCTTTGGCATCTTTGGAGCAGCGCTGATAGTGGGTATGGATTAGATCCTCTTCTGTTAGTATTCTAGAATCTTTGTAGGTGTCATATAAGAACTGGTCATTGGGACCTATGCACTTCATTTATAAGCCTTCTTACTTCCCAAATCCCAATGCGTTTTTAAAGTGGCTCACATTATTCTCCCCTCCTCCATTTTATACTTACAACAACCCTATGAGGAAGGTTAGGCTAAGAATGTCTAACTGCTCCAAGGGCACTTAGCAAGCTTCCATGGTAGAGTGGGGATTTGAACCTGGATCTCCCAGATCCTAGTCCAGTACTCTACCACTACATCACGCTGTCTCTGATATCTGCACAGTTCTTTAATTCACACTTCTGTTAATCGAACAGCCCTTGAACAGCCCTTCTCTTCCAGTCTGCAACTCACTGTCCAGTCCCTAACTGACTGAAACTCCAAAGGTCAGCTCTTATTCTGTCTCCCACAACAGAACTCCTGTTGGCTGGTTCAGGTTGCCACTCTCATTGGCTCTTGTGTTGCCGGGGTAAATAGCTCTACATCACAGTACCTGAGAAAGTCACATTCATTTATTGCAATGGCATTTATTTTTGCTGCTGCTTTGCATGCTGGCAAGATAAACAACGTATGTATGAGGCACAGTAAGAGAAAGGCCAAATGATTTATTAACCACTGGGCTCAAAGTCAAGTGTGAATGAGAGTGTGTGCATTTTCAAAAAGTAATACACTTCCTGAAAGTTTCCTTTCATTTCTGTGAGGTGCCTAAATGCCAACAAGTCAAGTTTGATCCTGTATGGGAAATACAGGGCTTGTGTTGCACTTGTAAATGCAACAACGACCTTGGTTTTCTCCATTTTCTTGTGAATAGCCTCTAATCTAATGCTCTGCAGCATCTGCCTGCTTTACTAATCTGTAGTGCTGAGATTTCATTTACTTGGGACTAAAGTCCCTGCTTTTTGTAGTTGTCTGCTTTCACCTAAATGCTGGTTCCTAAGCAGTGCTGCTCTATTCATGTTCCTGCATGCCACAATACTTTTAACTTTATCTTCCTTAAAATCTGGCTGTAGGCTGAAGTTTTAAAGTCTAAGCATTGTTAGCTTTCCCCCCAAACCAGATGTACATTGGCAAGCTCGATAGTGATCTTTAATTAATTTTTTTACATGGTGACATTTCTCTGTTGATTTTTACAAAAGGGTAGTTTGAAAAAATGTCAGACAAACTTTGCATGATAGGTCCTTGGCCCAGTTAGGATTTGGAGACTGTCTCTCATTTCTGTGTCATTCAGTACCTTCAAGAATACATTTGTTACTCTAGCAACATTCATGCAATGGCAACTCTCATTTCCATCTCTCCCTAGCTTTCCTAAATTTTAAAGCTGCTCTTGTAATTTTACTAAACACTCCAATCTGTTATCCTTTAAGAAACCTGAGACACTTTAAAGTTTCTTAGGGTGCAATCATACGTACAAAAAATGGCGGCAACGGTGCGATTCCCCCATGGAGTAAAGGGGCACGATCAGACAGACACATCTGTCCAGCATCCCGGAGTCATTGTCGGGGCGTCGTATCGTGCCGCAGGAGCGTGGAAAAAAGCCACCGGGTAAAACCTTCTAGTATATGGAACTGCGGGGCGCGTGGCCGGAAGTGTGATTGCGCAAAAAGCCTCGCTTCCCGCCCGCATTTTCTCCCTTGTGTGACCGCAGCCTTAGAGGTGTTTCCCAGCAAAGTTTAGTAGCACAGTTTATGAGGTTTAAGGGAAATATAACTGTTCTGTTGAAACAATGAGTGGCTTCTCTGTCTGTTCACTTTTCAGATAATTCCTTGGGGGCAAGTTGCTGTAAACTCACTACCATCATATATCTTCTGCATATATTTTAGAGCCATTTGCTTCTTTACATTATTTTTCCTTTCCATTTTGCTCTGTAATATCCAGGAATCATGTGGGATGGATGGGAATGAACACTGGTTTTCATGGAACCAAATCAAACCCACTTTTCTTTGTCAGCTTTCATTATCGGCATCAGTGTACATTTACCAAGGACAGTCACTATTTTCTGCCTTTTTGGAGACTATAAATATTTTTGTTTCAGCTGAGCAGCCATGTTGGTCTGCAGTAGAAGAGCAAGATCTGAGTCCAGTGGCACCTTAGAGACCAACATAAGAACATAAGAGACGCCAATGTTGGATCAGGCCAAAGGCCCATCCAGCCCAACACTCTGTATCACACAGTGGCCAGAAATACCAGTGCCATCAGGAGGTCCACCAGTGGGGCCAGGACATTAGAAGCCCTCCCACTGTTGACCCCCCCCCCAAAGCACCAAGATGACAGAGCATCACTTGCCCTAGAGTCCCTTTCTATACCTTGTGGCTAATAGCCACTGATGGACCTCTGCTCCATATGCTTATCTAAACATGATTTGGGGTGTGTGAGCTTTTGAGAGAGTCAAAGCCCCCTTCAACAGATATTGGACAAAGGGAGCTTTGATTCATGAGAGTTTATGCCCTGAAAAGCTTGTTGATCTCTATGGTGTTACTGGACTCGAATCCAGCTCTGAATATTTTAGTGAAAGTCACCAGAGCCATCACTCTTTACAGTTCAGCTCCTTCTTCAGGATCTAAAAAATTAAATCCCTGAGGGTGGCTAGACCATTTCTAGTGTCAATGTAAGAACATGAGCACTAAGGCTTCATGCAATATAGATGGCATGTAGTTTTCCCACACTGAACTACTGAACTATATTTTGAAGTGCTGATAACCTTTTGTGGCATACGTATGCTTTTCTAGAATAATTTTAAAAAGAGCAATAAACATCTTCGCTTTAAGTAGGTGTATGACAGGCAAATGCAGAGTAAATGAATATAATTTATAAAAGGCGAGAGCCTGTGTGGTAGTTATTCAGATGTTAGACTCGGACTTCTGAAACAGGTTCAGGACACTAGTCAGCCATGAAATCACTAGTTAACCTTTGATCAGTCGCTCTTTGCCTAACCTGCCTTACAGGCTTGTTGTGAGGCTTGAACAGAGGAGAGGAGAATCATGTTTACTGCTCTGAGTTCTTTGCAGCAAGGGTAGGATAAAATGTAATAGCTAAATAGAGCCAATGGTAATATGTGGGGCAAAGGAAGTTTAGAGCATTGAGTGACAGAGGAAAGTGCCTTTTTAACCTGGGAAATGTTGAGCATATAAACTAGCGTTCGTATGCACAGTTGTTTTTGTTTTAAAAGTATGTCCATTGATGAATGAGGAAATCTAAGAAGGCAATACTTGGCTATGTCAGATCCTTCCTCTGTAGATTTTAGTCTCTCATCCCTAGTGTGACTACTCTCAGCCATCCAGCAAAATTCAGGCAACCATAAGGAAACACTAGAAGCTGCTCCACAAGGTACCATTGTGAAAGGAGCTGCCATATAATCCAATAATCCCCTTTAAAATACAAACTGTAAATTAGTGTTATAAGAATATTAATACTAAGCAATATTAAAACATAAGATTCTGAGTTACAGATCCCAGCAAGGGTGAATAATTACCCAGTAAGGGAGAATAGCAATTTCAGTAGTTATAAGAACAGTAAAATAGCACTCAGAATTAATGTGACCTGACTTGGACACCTAACGAAATAAAATGATGGGCCTTTCCTTTTCTTAAGGGCTCAAACATTTTTAAAGGGGGTGAGGTTATTATGTACTTTTTGACTATCCAAGCGTATTTTTAATGCACATGCAGTCCATGTGTGGAATGGTGCATTTGAAAGAAAAAAAACAGGACTTTACAATCATTCAGAGGATTGCACAAAGTAATTGTTTTTCTTCTTTATGCAGAAAGTGCTGTTATTCACTATCCCAATTAATAAAGCAAGGGGGAGGAAACAAGCATACAGTGGGATCAAAAACAGTAGGAATAACTCTCTAATCCTCCTCCCTACTCTGCAGGAAAACCCCGGACCCCCATCTCCATCCCAAACCTGCTGGGGACAAGGGCTGTACTTCTGAGCTATCCCTAAATTGCTATCACACAGTCTGGCAGCTGAAGACAGAGTGCAGAGCACGGGAGTCGGATAGACTCAAAAGAAGCAACTGCTCTTTGCTTCTGTTCCGCAAGGAGCTTCAGGAACAGGCAAAAATGCACTAGGAGGACCTCAGCTATGCATCTTCCCCACCCAGTTTTTTCCATGTGATCTTTTAAACGATGACAGTGAAAGGGTCCTTGAAGTTTTTAAAGATGCGGAAGAGACAGAGAATGCATGCCCGAGTGAATGCACATTCTCTGTTACCTGACATCCAAGTGTCTTGCTTTCAGAACTATCAGTCCTTGCACAACCACGTCCTATTTAGGGAGAAGTATCTGGTGTGATAAGTGCAATTATTACTTGATAACCTTGAATGAATGATAAATAACGGTTCATAATAATTTTATTCAGTTGGGAGATAACCCTGGCAAAACGTAACTGCCCAGTAATACTAGACTTATTCTTAGCTTTCCCTAGATGAAATTCACACTTGTGAATACATGACACTGCCTTACACTGAATTAGAAAACTGGTATATCAAGGTCAACATTGTCTCTGATTGGCAGTGGGGGGGAAAGGGTGGTGGTGGAATGAAAAAATAGGTGGATTTTCCAGGAAAGGTACATGAGCAGAACCAGGCAGGAATTTAGTTTCCTGCTTATTTACATTTGTTGTAAATTCATGCAGCTTTTGCTTTCTAAGATAGTATTTTCACATTTTGCCTTTGAGCAACACTTGTTCAGGGGGTGGGGGATGCTAAATTGAAACCAGCTTATTTTCTAGACCTGCTGCTTATATGGGTCTATTTAGCTCATCCAAGATCACCCTCAATTCCAGTCTGTGAAACAATTTAGATGTGTTATCCGATGCCTGAATGCAATGGCCCAGTGTGTCCCCCCCCCCCCCCCCCTTTAGACTTGGCAGCTCATTCCTCTTCTACATAGTATGATTTGATAAGTAGCTGAAATGAATTACTGTATTTTTCATTTTCATTGAAGCGCAGGATACCTGCAGGTAGACACCATTGACGTAATTGTAGCATAGCTACGGAAATAAAAGCTTTGGAGGCCTGGAACTATATTCCTTGCTTCATTCCTTCCCTTCAAACTCCCAAGTATATCCCAGTGCTCAGCCATCATTTCTTCCCACATATTCCTTATTTTCTGTTATTAGTATTAAGTTTCTCACTAGACAATACCTCCAGCATTCCCTTAACATGCAGTCAATTGATTAAACACAGTATAATTTAGTCTTCATAACCTTTTCTCAGTATGAAATAAAGTGATTACACTTTGGGAGCAACAAGAGAGATTAAAATTTTAAATTAAAAATGGAATACGTATACTTTTTTTGTAACATATTATTTTATTAAAACCAAATACAACCCAGCAAAATTGGGCCAGCACAATCTAGCAAATTTTGTTTGCAACTAAGCCCCATTGAAAGAACAAAATAGAATTTAGAACTATGAGGTAATCTGTGTCTGAACAGCATCGCTTCAGAGAGATTTGGGATTAAATGATCCTCTATACAAAATTCCTTGCTTGTAGAAAGCTGGCATGTCAGAGAGATTACTAGGTCAGAATCTTTCTTCTTGAGACCTAGCAGGAGAATTTTTGTGTATGGAAGAACATTCAGTTATTATGTGAGTGCACACCTTTTGTCTGAATTAGTATAGCTCAAACAACCATTTAACCTCTCAGTGATAGCTGGACTTTAGTTGTGTCTCAGGTTTTAAAATAATATTTATACACTACTTTTCTATCCATTAGGGACCCAAAACTGCTTGCATAATTGTTTTCCCCTCCTCTGTTTTATGATTCACAACAATTGTGTGAGGACTGAAAGAGAGTGACTGGCTCAAGATCACCCGGTGAGCTACCACAGCTCAGTGGGGATTAGGCTTGCCATTTGTCTGCCTGTGACAGGCAAACCCCCACCCTTGGCCCCAATCCCCACCCTCGAGAACTTGAGGAGTGGGAGAAAAATGGGCATAAAATGGCTTCCATAGCAGCAGTATGGGAATTTTGCCATGTCTCTATGGTCTTTACCACTAGGGTTGCCAGCCCCCAGGTCGGAGCAGGGGATCCCCCGATTTTGCCGGCTCCTGCCCTGCCCCAACTGCCCCAACCCGGCATGACATCTCCAGCGTGATGATGTCACACAGAAGTGACATCATCACATCAGGGATGCTCTGGTAGTTTTGCCCCAAATACCAGAGCATCTCTGCATGATTTCTCCACCATGATGACATCACTTCTGGGTGACGTCATCATGTTGTGGATGTCACATGTGGTGAAGTCGCCCCACCCCCCAATCCCAGAAAGCTCCCTCTCAGTCCTTTTCCCTGACCTTTCCACCAAGCCAGTACACCTGACATTGCCTAGCCCATCCACAACAAGAAGAGGTTTTTCCCATGCTGCTTTCAGCTCGTCAGTGTGCAAAGGCAGAAAAACCATCACCTTGTCACCCAGCTCCAAAGTCCAAGACCTAGCTGTTTTATCGTACTTGCTGCTCTGATTTCACCTTGGCCTTAACCAGATTCTCACTGATAGGATTAATGAAGGGAGGAAAGATGACCCAGGAAACTACAATCCAGTCAGTCTGACGTCTGTCCCAGGGAAGATACTGGAGCAGATTTTAAAGGGGTCAGTCTGCAAGCATCTGATCCTGGTTGTCCTGCCAGACCAACCTTATTTCTTTCTTTGATTGAGTGACAAGCTTACCAGATCGTGGGAGTGCCATCAACGTTGTTTACCTGGACTTCAGTAAAGTTCCCCATGATATTTTGATGGGTAAAATGTAGGACTGTGGATTGGATAGTTAGGTGGATAGGGAACTGGTGGGAGAACTGCACCCAAAGGGCAGTTGTCAATGGTATTTCATCTGACTGAAGGGAGGTGTCATAAGAACATAAGAGAAGCCAATGTTGGATCAGGCCAATGGCCCATCCAGTCCAACACTCTGTCACACCGTGGCCAAAAATACCAGGTGCCATCAGGAGGTCCAGCAGTGGGGCCAGGATACTAGAAGCCCTCCCGCTGTTGCCCCCCTCCCCAAGCACCAAGATGACAGAGCATCACTTGCCCCAGACTGAGAGTTCTTATCTATACCTTGTAGCTAATAGCCAATGATTGACCTCTGCTCCATATGTTTATCTAATTCCCTCTTGAAGCCATCCATGCTTGTAGCTGCCACCACCTCCTGTGGCAGTGAATTCCATGTGTTAATCACTCTTTGGGTAAGAAGTACTTCCTTTTATCTGTTCTAACCCGACTGCTCGGCAATTTTATTGAGTGCCCACAAGTTCTTGTATTGTGAGAAAGGGAGAAAAGTACTTCTTTCTCTTCCTGATCTATCCCATGCATAATCTTGTAAACCTTGATCATGTCCAGTGGGGTACCACTGGGGTTGATTCTGGGCTGATATTTTTCAATATTTTTATAAATGAGTGGGTGGAGGCTCATTAAATTTGCAGATGACAACACATTGGGAGGAATAGCAAACACACCATAAAATAGACATATAATTCAAGATCTGAACACACTGGAAAAGTGGGCAGATATGAATAAGATGCAGTTCAACAAGAATAAGTGCAGAGTTCTATAGCTGGGTAACAAAAAATGAGAAGAACACATACTGGATGGGGGATACACTTTTGGGTAGCAGTGCTGTGAACAAGATCTTGGGATACGGGTGAACTGTAAGCTAAATATGAGCATTCAGTGTGATGCAGCAGCAAAAAAGGCTACTGTGTTCTTGGCATGTATCAATACAGGCATAACATCCAAATCACAAGATGTTATAGTCCTGCTGTACACCACATTGGTTCAGCCACACCTGGAGTACTGTGTGCAGTTTATTTATTTATTTATTATTAAATTTATACCCCGCCCTCCCCCGTAGTTCTGGAGGCCTCACTTCAAAAAGGACATGGACAGAATGGAGTGGGTACAGAGGAGGGTAATGATAATGATCAGGGGCTTAGAGAGCAAGGCCTGTGTTAAATAGTGGGTTCCATGGATGAGCAGGCTTGAGTCTAGTGATCAGCTCAACATTATTTGTGATTTCAGCAAAAGCAAGACAAGACTCCAGAGCCTCAGCTCTGTTAAATAGTATGCAATTGCCACACCCAAACACACCCCACTCCCAGTGATAGGCTATTTACATAACATTACTACTAGATTAGAGCTTCCGGTGGGTGGATTGGCGATGGCGGTCGCTCTCCTCAATGCTCGAGGAGACGACTAGCACACCATCGGCTTGGAGAGGTGCCACCTCAAGTGGCACCCCCACGGAGCCCTTGTGGTGGGTTCCAGGCCAGAGGGCTCTCAAGGGTTAGCCTCTTCGATGGCTTGATGCCGGAGAATAGAGGCTTCCCTCTGCCCTGATGGTCCAGCCGATCTGTGACCTCTGGGTATAAGCCAATTCAACCGGGACAAGCACAGGAGATCGAGCGGAATAGCGAATGAACAGAGCAGGGTCAAGACATGACCAACAATGAATGTGAGTTTGAAATAAATGGACTATTTTTCTAAAACGAAGTTCCCCTCCCCATGGGAAAAGCGGAGCACGAGGAGGGACACCTCCTAAGCGCTTGGACAGTTTAACGCAGTGAAGGGGGGAAGAGGGGGGAAAAACCAGCGATTTATTTTGAGAGACTTACTTGAGCACCGACAGTGAAACGACGAGTCTTTTGAGCCCCTGCAAAGTGGATTTAAACTGTAAACAAAGTGAGAACATGGCAGCTTCTCGAGGGAAGTTGAAACCGAAAGGCAGTCAGAGTCCAAGACCGGATGAGGGAGCAGACGTCATGAAGATGTTAGCAGATATGCTGAAGCCGGTTTTGGAGCAACTCGGTGGTATTAACCAGCAACTGACCACGCTAAACCAAAACTTCGCTCTGCAGCAGCACCAGCTGGCAGAGACAGAGAAGAAAGTGGAGCATGCAACTCCACTTGATGATATGTGATCTAAACAACTAACCTACTGACATAAAGAATCCTCAACAAAGAGCTAAACAATATATAACACCAATGGGGTATTTTGGTGCATTTTTTGTCACAGTTCATTTGTGACAATGCACTTTTTAACAACAAAGAGTTACAAAGAGTTCTTTATAATGCAGAAAGGTCCCTGCCACACGGCAGGAAAAACGACGGCCAGAGTGCGGCTAATCTGAGCCGCACCAAACTAGAGACGCCGCGGCGGGATCCCATGGATCCCCTGAGCCGCGGCGCCATTGCTCCCTGGCACGATCAGATGCCAGGGAGAAAGCAACGGTGGGAGGGGGAGGCTGGTGAACTGCGCATGCTCACACATGCGCAGTTCGGCCAGGAGCCGGGGATGCGCCGGTGGAAGGACGCGCTGACGATCCCACAGCCGCACTTGCCACAGCCTTTCTTTTTTGGTGCGGCTTATCGTCGGAAGGGCCTGATCGGGGACGGGCGAGCAACGCTTCCCAGATGTTGCGGTGGGATCGCGCCCATTTGCCACGCCCCCGATCCGTCCCTCTCCCGGCCCAATTCCTCTCGTGTGACTGGGGCCAAAGTAAGCCTTTGCTTCCAGCTTAATTGTGATCCAATAGATAGCCATGGAAGTCTCCTTCCGTTTCAACTCCCTCTTTTTCAAGAATCACTTGCATAAACATTCATCAATTCATAAAGAACTTCACGAAAGCTATTCAGGAGCTGACTTCTATGTCTGAATGGAACACACCTTCTTAACTTGTGTAAGGGTGGGGCTTTGGGGATCCTGTGATACTCCTAATGACATTTGGAGTGCTATGGGGTACAGAGTATGATAACCAGTCAGACTTGGGATAGCCTAAAGTATTTGCTGATTTACCAGCAAATTGTTCATCATAGCCCAATTCTGAGCCAAGTGGGGTGTACATCACCCCCCTCACTACTTTTAAGAGAAGCAGGGAGAGTTTTAGCTGGTGCATTGTCTCCCAACAATGTGATAAGCAATTACAAGCACACTCTCAAAGCCCCTCTATGATCTGCTGGACATCATGTTTGGAATCTGAAAAGCTGACTTTGTTGAGGGGTTTTTTTTGCTATAGAAGTCTATGATTAAAATCAAGATATAAGTGTGCCTGCATATACATGATGTTTGAATTGCCAGCACTGAATCAATATTTGCTTTATCTCTCAAAGTTTTGTTTTCTGTCAAAATAATTTCAGATGTTCTTATCATGTTTCTCCAGGTACCAGTGCAATTTAATGTAGCTGGGCACAGTAGACGACAACTGATGTCTGCTGAAGTGCAAGATAACAGTCTCTATCCTCCAGTGTATGCACTCAATGGGTCTCAACCATGCATCCTTTTTTATGCCACCAATTTCAGCCTCATAGCTAACGGCAGTGTATTCATTGATCTATCCAATTTAACGTTTGGGTCTGACAAAGTGGATACCAGTTTATCTGAATGTCTGCCCACCAATGCCACGTGAGTAGGGTACCTTTACAATACTAATAGTACATTTCTGAGCAAGCTGCCCGTTGACATCAATAGTGTCACTTCTTCTTCCTTGTGTAGCCAGTCCTGTAAGGTTGGGCATGTTACTTGTGGAGAAAGCACGAGAAGTGTGATTTTCAGGATCCACGGAGTGCTTTCCCCTCACTGCCAAAGGCAGAAGGACACCTTGTTTATATGTAGTTCTGTGGTTCTGTAAAGGGATGGCTTTTGTTTTTACTGAATGAAGCTGCTGAGCATGCATTTTGAAAATGGAGACTGGTATGTGTATGTGTAGGGGGCAGCATTAACCCTTTCCCTTGGCTGTTATCACACCAAAAATTGTCCCCCTACCAAGTTGTTTACCATTACCCCAGGCCCGTAGCCAGGAATTTCTAAGTTGGGGGGCATTTAAAATTCTCGGGGGGCACTTTAGATAACTGAATTATTTAATTATTTCTCCTGTGCACCCCCCTCATCCCCAATGGGAGAAAAACCCAGGCCCTGCGCAAGGCCTACTCTCCCCCTCTGCTGCAGCCCTCCAGCCTTTTTCGGTTGCTCCATTGCCAGCTTGGTGGTGTCGCTGCTGTCCCCCTGCCCCTCCCCAAGCAGCAGCAGCACTAGGCCAGGCCCATGCATGTGCACAGTGTGCCTCATCCTTCCCTAGCCTGCAGTGTACCTCGGCAGCTCTCCCCCGGCCTGCTAGCTGCCCGCCTGCCATGGCCCCTCACCTGGGGGGCCTCCTTTTCTCCATGCCAGTCCTGGGAAGCAGAAGTCTTTCCCCAGCCCACAGCAGCCTCAGCGGCTCTCCCATGGTCAGCTGCCTGCCTGCCATGGCCCCCATGCGGGGGCCACCTCCTTCTCTTCGCTGCCACGCCTGGGAAGCAGTAGTCCAAAGAGGCAGGGCTGTCTAGGGGCCCTTTCCCACACACAGCCCTCCCGCCCCCTTTCTCTGCCAGCCCCTTCCACCCTCCTCCTGTGCTGGGTGGAAATCCAACAGATGATGCTTCCTCCTGAGCTGCTCCCTGTCACCCCAGGTTTACAGGGACAAAGAGCCCAGCCAGAAAAGTGACAGTGACCCTCCCCGTTTGTTTCTAGCCCGGTGGTTCTCACCTCGGGTAGAAAAGCAAAAGCGGTCGCTCTGCTCAAGATGAAACAAGCTGCTGTGGCATAGATCCTAGGGCTCAGCAGAGGATTTTTTCCAAGTGGTGGGTGTTTCCCTCTCCTGGAGGAAAGGCCCGTCAAGTCAGAGCTGACTCGTGGCGACCCTGTCGGGTTTTCAGAGCAAGAGACAGTCAGAGGTGGCTGCTGTCGTAGTCTGTCTCTGCGTCAGGAGGGCCCTGGGAGAGGTGTCCTTGGAGGGTCTCCCATCCAAATACTAGCTGGGGCTGACGCTGCTTTGCTTCTGAGCTCTAACACGATCAGGCCAGCCTGGGCTCT
>NW_015170941.1:106125-159518 GCF_001447785.1 Gekko japonicus
CCCTCTAATGCAGACCGGGTTTCCCAACAGCCACGGTGTAAATAAAAACAAAAAGGTGCCTAGGCTAGAGACACAGGGCCGCAGGGCTCCATCTGCAGCCCCGGGAAAGATTAGAGCCTCCTGCAGCTGCCTGCCAGAGCTGGGTAGAGGTGTACCCCCCACATCTCTCTGCTGCAGTGGCTGGGCAGGTGAGGGAACCCCAGTGGCCCCTCTCTTTATCCCGACCCCCTCTCTCTCAGATGACCAGCCACCCTCACTGCCCCCAGCCCTACCCTCACCTCGGCCTGGTAGCACGGAGACCTCCAGCCCCACCTGTGCACCCCCCCATTCCTAATGGGGAAAAAACCCAGGCCCCACGCAAGGCCCACACTTTCCCCTCTCCTGCTGCTGCAGCTGCCTCTCCTTCAGCCTCCTCCATCATCGGCTCAGTGGAATCGCTACTGCCCCCTCCCCAAGCAGCAGCAGCACTAGGCCAGGCCTGGGAAGCAGCAACAGCTGCCGTGTATGCAGCATGCCTTGTCCTTCCCTAGCCCACAGAATGTCATGATTGCGCTGGCGGGCCAGGCAGGGCACAGAAGTGCAAAACACAGTCCGAGGTCCAGGTACCAGAGAAGACAGAGTAAAGTGAGCAAAGTGCAAAACACCAAGTCAAAACGTAGCCTAGGGTTACCGGAGGTTGTATCAAAGAGTTCAGAAGCCGAAAGCCGTTCGTCAGAAGTCAGGGTACGCTGTCCGTAGTCGGGGAGCCGGAGGGAAACGACATCACACAAACCAGAGTCAGGAGCCGGGAAGTCAGTATGAAAACCAGGAGACAGGAACGCAGGATCTGGGATGCAGTGAGTCGTCCAAGAGACTAGTTGCCAGTACGAATTGTGGGTCTGAGAGAGCTGCCTAAAGAGCCTGTTCCACTTGTTAGCCAATTACCAGCTGCTAACAGGGTCCTGGCTCCGGTCAGTATTCTGGGCTTAGAGTACATCAACCTCACATGTGCGCCTCCTTACGCCCGGATGCCATGTCCTGTCACCTCTGCTCTTGCAAATGAGCCACCGGTGGAGGGGAATCAGGAGGCGTGGTGCTTGTGCTTGGCTCTGCCGGTGCGGCTCCAGGTGCAAACTCTCCTGTTGACTGGTGCTCATCCTCCTCAGGACTTAGGTCCCGCGATTCAAGGGGTGCAGGGAACTCAACCTCGGAAGTTGAGGGTGCAGAATCCCCTGGGTCAGGGTCCACGGGGTTGAGCTGCACAGTGGGCATGACACAGAGCGCCTCAGTGTCTCTCCCCTGGCCAGCTAGCTGCCTGCTTGTCTGCCATGGCCCCATGCCCGGGGGCCTCCTCCTTCTCTCCGCCACTGGGTCTGGGAAGCAGCAGTCCTTCCCCAGCCTACAGCTACCTTGGTGGCTCCCCCCCAGCCAGCTGCCTGCCTGCCATGCGCCCCCCCCCACATAGGGGCCTCGTCCTCCTCTCTGCTGTCGGGCCTAGGAAGCAGCTGCTGCTGCCGTGCATGCTTCTCCCCCCCCCCCGCTGCCAGCTGCCTGCCCGCCATGCCCCTGTGGGTGAAGGTAAGGAGATGCCTACAAGGAAAGGGGCAGCAGCAGCGGGGAGTCCTCCAGGCAGCCCAGAGCGTTGGGGGGGGGGTGTCTGGCCTGCCTAGGAAGTCGGAGGGCCTCGGCAGGAAGTCGTGGGGTGGGCCCCAGGTGCCCCCACTTTAGCTATGGGCCTGCATTACCCAGATTTTGTCCACCATCCAAGGTCAGAACAGGTTGTGAGGGTTATTTTTGGCAATGAAATAGCTCAAGTGGAAAAGAATAAGACATGATGCTTTTCTCATGCCAGTTTACCTCTTGACATTGCAGCCGCAATAGCTGCTTTTTACAAAATAACAGTCCCATTAAAGTATCACAGAACTATATGTAATGTGCTGTTCCACACTGAGTATAGCCAGCCATCACAATTTACTATTGTGTGAAGGTTAGTTAGAGGAAAGATAAAACCTTTGTGGTGAAGCATGCAAAAGGGTTCCAGGTGCAATCCTGGCATCACCAATTAGGGGATCTTCCATAGCTTCTGTAGAATTTCCACCAGTCCAAGTAGACAAAGCTGAGTTAGTTGAACCCAATATAAATCAGATACATATGTTTAAACCTCCCTGAACAGCTCTTGCAGACGAACCAAAGGCCTCTTATGACCCAAGTCCAGTATCTTTTA
This sequence comes from Gekko japonicus, assembly GCF_001447785.1. NCBI lineage: Eukaryota > Metazoa > Chordata > Lepidosauria > Squamata > Gekkonidae > Gekko > Gekko japonicus. The sequence goes on from NW_015170941.1 coordinate 108,329, forward strand.
TGATTTTATAAACTTGATTCAAATTCAGGTTTTCCATTATAAAAGCATAAAGCTTGTAGCTGTTCAATTTATAAACAGCCTTGTATGAAGTGCAAGTACAGAATTGTACCATCCTGTCTCCTCCTCCCTTCCTTCCTTCCTTCCTTCCTTCCTTCCTTCCTTCCTTCCTTCCTTCCTTCCTCTCCCTCCCTCCCTCCCTCCCTCCCTCTCTCAGAATAATTATACATGAATTCTATGCATGCACATGTCTTTTTTTTCTTGTTTCCATCGCCTCCCCTGAAATGCCCTCATTTTCCTTAAATCTGTTGTCTTTTCCCCACTACAAAACTCCCATCACTATTACAGTACTTTCTGCGATAAGATCTCCTTTCAGGAAATCCAATATTAAAACTAAAATGAATGATAAACATCTTCGTCAATCAAGGTCTCCTCCACAAATATTTTTTTCCTTTTGTTTGCCAAGCAGATGATCGTATTCTCTTAAACATGGTTTCATCGTGTTTGCTCATTTGCTGTCATTTCACTGTGTCTGTTCTTTGTATTTACCTACTCGTTTAGATAATTAAATTTGGTTCTATTAAATGAGAATGCTTTTATTTGAAAATGGTGTAAATTTTTCTCAATTTCCTCCCTTCTGCAACTGTTAGATTGTCATTACAATACACCAACCCGGTGAGTGGGATCAAGAGTCTGGAAATAAGGTACTTTTATAAATTACCTATAATATCTTTAAGCATAGTTTGTAAAAGAGTGGCTATGAAACAGGAGTATCAGTTCTAAATCCAGATGACTCATGAATGGATTGTTGATCTACAGATTACTTAGTACACAGACTGTGTCTGGGGTCCACACCCTGTGCAGGACACCCTACCAGTCAGTTGTGAGCTGCAGTTTCTCCTCAGTTCCCACAATGCGGGTGCCAGATTCAGAACAAGGTGCATGTGGAGAGGCGGCTTCAGTCTCCTGTCTCATGTTTTTTTCCTGACCTACAATAGTCCGTGGAGTGTCCTGTTTGGCCTGCTGTTCTACAGCCTTTTCTTAAGAAGTGGAGTAACCAGGAGCCAAAGAACCATTTTAGGGAGTGTGTTTTTATGTCTGATGGGCTCCAGCTGGCACTTGCTGACTCAGGTAAAAGCCTAGAGGGGTGATACTGGATCCAGCTTTACTCTTGGAGAAGCAAACTAATGCAGCTGCCAAAAGGGCATTCTACCAACTTCACTTAGCTCAGAAGATGGCCCCCTACCCAGATTCAGCTAATCTGGCCACATGTATCCATGCTATGGTTACCTCGAGGCTAGACTATTGTAAGGCACTCTACATAGATCTTTTCTTAAAGATAATTCAGAAACCCCAGTTGGTACAGAATGCCATGACCCAACCACTGTCATGTACGAAGCAGAATGTGCATGATAGTCCCATTCTGCAGCTACTCCATTGGTTACTGATCAGTTGCCAGGCTCAGTTCAAGCTATGGCCAGGTTCAGTTCTAGCTGTCGCCAACAAAACCCTTTATGGCATGGGATCCATGTACCTGCAGGACCACCTCTCCTGCTCTGTTCCACCACAACAACAACTGTGCTTATCTGAGCAAAGCCTTCTGCAGGTGCCACCCTGCAGTACAGACAGTTAAAACTGGCAACTGCCTGTTTATGTGCATTCTCTGTGGTGGCTCTCATGTTATGGAGCAGGCTGTCACGCGTCTATCATTTCGTCGAATGTGCAAAACAGATTTGTTCAGGAGGGCATTTTTATAAAAGGATCATAACTAGAGAATAATGGATCAATTCTGGATGTTGCTTCTATAAGGGATAGTAAGTATTACAGCACATTTCAATGTTATTGTACATATGACCCCTGCCCCCCTTTAATGGCAATTCAACATCTTCTATCTTTGTAACCTGCTCTTCAATATTATATGTCAAACTTTAGACAGTTCTGTTTCCTTAGGCAGTTCTTTGCTGACACTGACTGTTCTGTTTCCTTAAACAGATTTTTTTTTGTTTGCTTGTACTGTTCTATTTCCTTAAACAGATTTTTTTTGTTTGCCTGTACTGTTCTCCAATTCTTTAGCCCCACTGCATTGTTTTGTTTAGCAGAGATCTTTGCTTGTTTGTTGGAGTTCTTTTTATCATATTTTGTAATTCGCCTTGAGTCTCAGTGAGAAAGGCAGGCTACAAATGAAGATGATGATGATGTTCTGGTTTGTCTTTAATGTTTGTTTTAGTGGCTGCATAGTTTCATTGTATTGTTCTCACTGAGTCACCTCAAGTGGGTCTCAAAAGAGCTGGCATATTCCCCCCCCCCCTCAATAAATAAACTTGGCATTTGTTCCATGAGCTTGAAAGGGCCTTTAGGCTTGTTTTTCTCCAAGGTCTAGTTCACAGATGCAGAAACATGAGGTGCAAATAAGATGACTGAATGCTAACATGGTACACTGTTTCAAACGACAGGTAGGGAATCACATTTTTACATGTTCCTTATGGAATACCAGCACTGACAAACTCAGAGAGGAGACAGCTCCTTCCTCCCTGCCGTGCTAGTTTCCTGTTGACATGAAGTTCTTGGTTTGGTCACAATCTGCCCCTGCTGTGTCAGGGTTCTAGCTCCTCATTTCCACCTCATTCTCTGCATGCCTAATTGGAACCCTTCCTACCGCATAGGAAGTTGCTTCTTGAAGGAGGAGGGTCCCTTAAATAGCTGTTTCTGATATGTCCCAGGGGTTCAGCTGCTCCACAACATAATTCTACCAGACTTCTTTAGGACTGTTTTGACCATACGAGGAGATTGAATTAATGTATATTTTGTGTGTGTGTAAAGTGTTGTCAAGTCACATCCAACTTACAGGAACCCCAGCAAGAGGCTTTCAAGGCAAGTGAGAAGCAGAGCGGGTTTGCCACTGCCTTTCACTGCAGAGTCTTCCTTGGTGGTCTCTTTTCCAAACACTGACCCTGATTAGCTTCCAACATCTGATGAGATCAGGCTATACCATACCCCCTTCCCTCCTGAATGTAAATTAGCACAACAAAATAAGGCCATCTAGTTGGCATATGAATTCTCTTATCGCATTGTCTCTTTTCATTTTTTCCTTTTGGAGACTTTTCAAAGAAAGAACCAATTCAAAAGCAGCAAGAGTTCATTTAGACAAGAAACAAAATTAAAGATTCATTTAACAGCAGAGTGCATATACCAAGTATATATTGTAAATCTCTTGCACTGGAACTCACTGTCTCCAGGCTGCCATGTAAGGATGCCTTTCTTTACAGAGCAAAACTCTTATGATATATTAATACGAGCATGCCTTTTGCTAGGTTTTCACTTTCTTTTCTTTCTTTTCTATTCCCTTTGATGTCTAAGTTAGTATCTTCCAATTAAAACCATCCAGTCAGTGTCTCAAACACACTAATTAACATACAGGATTGGCTCTGAGCCAGGTTGTACTTCCAGGTCAGGTCTCTGGTAGAGTTACAACAAATGTTAACCCTCTAATGACTGAAATACAGATCTTGCCATATCCCAACAAATACCACAGATGGCTGATGCAATTTAATTTAATTTTGCTTTCAAACTGTATCAGAATTACCTCGTGCTATGTCGTGTGCATGTGGAAAAGACACTGGGGATACAATCCCTTTCGTTTAGTGCAAGCAGGCAGCGAGGTGCAATTTGAGAGCGTTCACTATTTCACACATGGAATCTTCCATGAGATCCAACCCAAAGTTAGCACACTGAAATACAGAGCACTCAGATGACCTCTTTGCCCGTCACCCACCCACCCAGCCACCTGTGCTTAAGTCTTCTTGCACCATGGTTCAGAGTGCTGTCAACAGGGCAGTGTATGGCTCATAAAACTCAACAAAATGTTTCCATTAGAACACCATCCAGCAGATCAACACAAATCATAATTATTTAGGACATTTTATAAAAACCTGTTGCTCAAGGACAGGAACAGTTGTTCAATAGAGATCGCTTTGCAAATGTATTGTGGGCTGCAAGCAAGCTACAAGCAAGCTACAAGCAAGCATTGCTGTGAAAAAAGATTGTCATGCAATTATTACAAATCCCCTCTTCCTAGCTAGCTTTCCTATCGAGTGGTCCAAGACCAGCCCCAGATGCTCTGCAGAATCATTAATCCTTCAGTAGTTGAGGTTTTCCTTCTCTTTTTGGTTCTTGTATCACAATATTTTCTTGATTGGGACACTGTGAATTTTAAAGTGCACCTCACACTCCACACTGAAGTATGTATGTCATCATGATTATATGTGTTGGAATATGTAAAAATGTGATAGCAGTACAAACAGTTTTATATGAGTCATTGGGTACAGAATTTTAATAACAAAGCCCAGGTTTTGCCAACATGAGGTCCAATCCACTGATAACTGAATGAGAAAAGCAGGCCAGGTCAAAGAAGCTTTTCCTTAAATTGCTGTCTTGCCAACAGCATGACGTCTCTTTAGGCTTGCCAAGTCCACTCGGGGGGCGGGGAAACCCCCTCCCCAGAGGCTCATTCCCCACCATCACTGGATCGGGCCCCAAGGGGAACTCCACCCCGACGTGCATGTCATCAGGAAGTGATGCGACCATACCAGGCACGCTGGGGGTGGGGCAACGATCATCTATGTCTACCGGGATCTTTCACTTTAAGAGAGCTCTTAATAACCAGTCCAAGGGTTAAATAGAAAATGTTTTATTAAAGGATGATAAGGGGATATAATACGCAAAACGCATGCATGGAACATGCATACATATAAGCTCTGTGGAAATAAAGAGAGGAGCAGAATAATAGATGGGGTTGTGGTGATAGCTACCTTTCCTGGAGATGTCCGTGAAGAAGGAGAGATGGCAAAATGACCAGCACTTTGCGGAGAAGAAAGACCCAGTATACTGCGGGTACAAGTTAGTAGGCACCCAAGATAACACATTACAGCGTAATGGAGTCACGCTGGGTTACTTATACCCAGAAACGTGTCCAGAGAGCTTGCTAATGTGGAGAATAAAGAATTGATGGGATTAATCAGGGCTAGAACAATGTAGTTTGGAATCTCTGGTCCAAACTGCATTGGTCTTTCCCGCTGCTGTGCCAACGATCTCACATCGTCTCACAATTTTCTGTCTGCATTTCATGCTGCATCCGCTCTCCTCCTGTTTCATCTCAGCATTGGCTGTCTGCATCATTTTATTGCCATTTAGTGGTGACTCCAAGATCACTACGGTGTCCCACCATGTTATTTGGATTTGGTTTTAAGGTCATTTAATTGCTCCTCCCCATCCTCAAGCCACTGTGAGCAATAAGCAGACAACTGGAGCTGAATTCTCACACACACCCCTCTAAGGAGGTACACAAATTGTCACAAAGAAAACTAGTTAGCTGAAAATCCAGTCATCTGCATTTAAAAGCAGCCAGGGAACATTTTCCTGCAATCGTATTTTTTTTTGGGGGGGGGGCGGCAGGAGGTTGGAAGCACACCCATCCCTGAACCACTTGCTATTTCTTGGGACAGTCCCCAGAATGCCCTGCCTGGCAACTGCTGGGTGTTTTGTGTTTTTTACCAAGCTCATTCCATCTTTCCTGCCCCCTCGCCTCCCCTCTGCCAGGTCACCCCCCTTTACTTTCGGGGGGGGGGGGGTCGCAGGTGCTGTTTCCTCCCCACAGCACAGTGCCATGCAGCGCCCTGCCATCACTTCCATCTTTGTGTCTACTTATGTCAAGATTCCTGATATATGGCCTCCTGGGGTACCCCTATGGGGTCCATTAATGGTTGAAATGACCCCTCCTGAGAGACAGGGGGTCAGCATGCTTATAGGCCTAGAAAATGGACACAGCTTTGTAATTTCAGAAATACTGATAGAGGCATTTGCATCTCTTATGCTTTGTTCAGCACTGGTACACTCATTTTCAGGCATATGTTTTCTTGCACACATTTATCCTCTTCAACAAATAAATCCATCTTTTTGCACATGAATCCCCCCCTTTTTTTTATTCCCAAGGCAAACAGAATCCACGTGCCTTCTTCTTCCTATGCCTTTAGCAGAAGGCTCAAACTCAGAAAGTTTTCTAGCCTCTCTATTGTATGGGGAAAGGGGGAATAAGCAAAGAGGTTCCATGTTTGCACCTTTCAGCACTACAGCATGTAAAAACCATCTTTGGGAGTCTCTCTAGCACTCCCAAGCTGAAGGGCATATTTACAGCTTTAAGCAGATATCTAAAGGAATCCATATATCTACCGCCAGTTACCTTTATGCTTTTCCTCTATAATTTTAATCACTGTGTTCTGTGATTCTTTTCTCTCTAGCTTTGTGATGACCAACAGGTTCTATGTAGGCTCTGCTCGAAACTGGTCCACTTTAGATTCTGTTGAGATTGTACAAGACAACAGGACTGCTACATTTAGTGTCTCCATCATCTCTAGTCCTGTGGAGTACTCATTTCATTGCCAGCTGGTGGGAACAAGAAGACAGTATGGCGCACGTCTAATTCCATCGAATGATGAAGCGCAAAACTGGGAAGTTGTCATTTCTGAGTTCCAAGTGAGTACACATTGCCCATTTTGGAGGCAATTCTAAAAGCTATTACTGATAGTAAGAGTTTCTGAAAGGCATCTGTACAATATCACCTTTGCCTTTCTTTCATCCCTAAGGAAAAGTGAAAAGAGAGCTATTCACTGCAATAACAGCCCCCATTCCACTCCCCCACTGAGTTATTTGGTAACGGGAAGTCAAGGAGTAGAGGGAGCAGGGGCCAAGTGCAGAATGGCAAGGATGCCAAAGCACAAAGAAAAAGGAGACGCCATAAAATCATCCCCTGAAAAGAATACCTCCTTATCTGTTAAAATGGCTTCACCACTTTAATTGGGCTGCTGTTGCAAAGCCAGTTTGATAGTTAAATGGTAGAGCATATCTCGTTCCTATGAAAGGCTTCATGTTCAATCCCTTAGTATGTCCTCCGTGCATACACTGACCTCTTTAAACATCTTCCTCCAAAAGAGACTCCAAGTTACCTAGACAGCTCCAGACACTGGCCCCAATGCTCTGTTGCTGCCTGTCTCCTTTCTTTCCCTCTCCTGGATCATCCATTTGTGCTCAGATTGCAATGTCTGAGAAAAGAAGAGGATTGGCTGGCAGGTAGGAACTAATGGGCCCATTCTGCATCTAGCATTCACTCTGCTGTTTTAGCAAACCCACGTTGGAACAGAAAGTCCCCTCTACATTGCATGACACTTTCACTTTCTTTGTGTCGGGTTTTATGGTAGCCTCCACACTGCATGCCAATTTCACTTCCTTTTATCTCTCGGGTTTATGGTACTGTCTGCATAGATTTATGGTCATTTTATGGCTGTTCTTGGGTGACTCTGCAGTCAGTGTGGCATTGGCCTGGGGTATTTGAATGCTGTTTTGAGTCACATCTTTTTCTGTTCCAGTGTGGGTTTGGTAAAACAACAGAGTAAATGCTAGATGCAGAATGAGCCATTGATCTTGATCCTGAGCTCTCCTCAGCTTCTGTATTAATGCAGACCAGCAGAGAAAGGGACTGAGGCTTGAAAGCAGGCCAAAAATACGGTGCCTGGAGTTACTTGGTTTTCTCTCCTCATGTTCATGCTTGTTTGACTATTCGTATCTTTTCCCTGCTGATTTGATGATAAAATATGATTGATTTTATTGTTGATTTTTATTACTGGTTATGTTGATGGCTTCTTAATGGTATGTTTTGATTACTTTGTTCAGGGGTCGTTTCGTAGAAAAAGAGCTAGGGGAACGCATTAGCATAACTCATTAGCATATGCCACACCCCCTGACATCAGGGGCCCGGCGGTGGACCTGCAAGGCCGGCGGGAGTGTGAGGAAGCCCCACCAAGGCCCTCCATGGCCCCAGGCAGTCAGGGGTGGGGAGAGGCGGGGAGGAAGCAACTTACCCTCCCTATTTTCCTGCCTCCTCCAGGCTGAATGAGGGCCGGAAGCAGGGTGGCCGGAAGCAGGGGGCGGGGCTTTGTTGTGTGCCCTGCTCCCCCCCCCGCACCTCACCCGGGGGAACTGCGATCCCCCCCGAATCGACCTGTGACTTTGTTTCCTGTGATTGTTGGAAGCTGTACCAGGAATATTTATGCCAAGGGTTGCTGGGTATAAATATTTTAAAGAAATGAGAAATAAACATGTAAACCAGATACATGAAACTTTACAATTTACATGGAATGCAGGAGCTTTAATGTTCTATGCTTTTTTAATTTTTATACTTAAAAAAATAATTTAATCACCACGTTGAAAGGAGCTTACAAACTATGTTTGGTGAAAAGCCTTTTTGTATTCTGTGTGTGTTTTTGTGCAAATATATAATAAATATACAAGGGTTGGTCCACAGGTGAATTTTTAAAATCCATACCACCAGGCCAGCCACAGCTTCAGCTGAGTCTTTGCAAACCCAGAAGAACTCCCAGGTTTGTAGAGAATGCAGTCTGCATATGCTCAGAGCAAACTGAGTTTGAGAGGGAGCAGCAGGCAGGGAGAGGAATTTTCCCTCCCCAGTTAATTGTTGAGTTCCTGCTTGTGTCTATGTGTGAATACATATATATGCATGCACACCTAGCAACAGAAAATGATGAAATGTATTAGTCTTTAAGGTTGCTATGATAGAATATATATTAATACAATTGTTTTATTTATTTAGTTAAAACATTTATTTGCCCCCTTACTTTTTCATGGAGCTCAAGGTGGCTTACAATATACATATAGTGCATAAAATAAAATTCATAAAAACCAAAATTTAAGATCTACCTTCTACCTCTCTCCACTACCTCTCTCAAGAAGGAGAAAAGCATTACCCTGTCATGTTACTTTTTCATATCCTAGGGATGTTAAGAATGCTGTTGTTAACTGAATTGTCTCTTCGGTATATCCGACTATCTGCAAAATGTCTTTCACATCATATCTATATAGGGTCAAACAATCGGAAGAACCCACTCAGGATACAAAATGTATGGGTTTGGTGTGTGTGTGGTTGTTTTTTTTTAAACTCAGTTAACTTTTCAAAATGCAACAAATCAGATACAGGCTAAACAGGAGAGCTAGAATCTTTTGTCGAAGGACCTTGAAAAATCTTGTGTGTGAGAGAGACAGAGACAAAGAAAGGATACTGTTTTATATGTATTTATAACCCTCATCATCGAAAAACTGCAGGGAATTGCATTTTTATTTCACTGCTGGAGTTCAACAACCTCCACCACAGCAATGGCAAAACATCTGAAAGGTTATAGTAAAATGGAAAATTACAATGTCAAACTAGACAGGACATTTAAAGACAATTAAACCTCCATTCTGGGTGTTATTTTTATGGGGGGAGGGACAGAAAAAAAGATTGAAAGAGCAATTGTGTTGCACCCTGAAACTGAAACTTTTCATGCCTTCATTCCCCTCAGTCCTTCAGCCTGTTTTGTCCTCTTCACACAGAATGCTTTAGTAAGACCAAGCACAGAATAATGTATTATTTTATAGGCACTTGATACTCAGTGGGAACCCAAAATGGCATTATGCATCATCATCTTTCCTCAGTCAGCTGTTCAGATCATAGTGCGTGACTCACTTTGCAACTCTGGCCTGATGCCTGAAGAGAAGCTATGAAATGCCCCAGCCAATGTGACCACAAAGGAAAAACAGGTTGCTTACCTGTAACTGATGATCTTCGAGTGGTCATCTGTGCTTTCACACCTCTGGGATATAGTGTGCCTGCGCCGACCTCTATCGGTTCCTCTTGAAAGCGAAAGGGATTTTCATGCCCGCCCCCTCGTCACGGGCCGGCCCCACTGCACATGACTAAGGGAGGGGCATGACAATCCCGCCAGTTCCTTCTGACCGCTACAGTCAGTCTCAGAGTAAGACAAGAGGAGAGGACCAAAAGCAGAGGGGAAGGAGGATGGGTGGTGTGAATGCACAGATGACCACTTGAAGATCATTGGTTACAGGTAAGCAACCTGTTTATCTTCTTTGTAGTCTCTGTGCATCACACCTCTGGGAGATTAGCAAGCAGTAAACAAGCCCACTGGAGGAGGGAGCTGAAGGTCCTAGACTTGCACCACCTGCAACCCTGCCCATCCCATCACGGAGTGTCGATGAAGACGCCCACCCAGAGCATAAAGCTTCACGAGCGTGTGGGGGGTGGGTGGGTGACCCATGCTGCTACTTGACAGATGTCAGTGAGTGGCGGACCTCCCAGGGAGGCTGTAACAAGCCCACTGGCCGGTGGCAAGTGCTCGGAGTGGGCCCAGGAGTAGCCGTTTGGCCAGAAAGTAACACAGTAGATGGTTCCACAATTCACCTGGATAGACGTTGTGAAGAAACCTCTTCCTCTCACAGGTGTGCTATAAAAGACGAACAAGGCCGGTGACTAAAGGAATGACCTTGTTCCATCGGGGTAGAAGAGTGTAGCTCTCTAAACATTCAGAGCATGAAGCCGGCATTCATCATCACTCGTAGGGGATGGGAAAATATTGGAAGAGCAATGCAAGCTCACAAATAGAACTCGGAACAACCTTGGGCAGGAAGAGACATCTGAGCCCAAGGTGACACCATCAAGTAGAAAAACCAGTACGGAGAGTCACAACGGAGTGCATACAATACTCTCACTCATCATGCTGAAATAATGGCTACAAGGAAAGGCAGTCTTCCACGAGAGAAGTTGCAGACTAGACTCACCCATGGGCTCAAACGGTTGTGTGTTAGTCTGGACAGCACTAGATGTAAGTCCCAGAAGGGAGTCGGCCCACTAGCCAGAGGAAAGAGCCAAGTGAAACCTGTTAGAACTGCCTTGTTTGCGAGTGAGAAAAAATTGAATAACTGTCCACCACAGGATGATTGGTGTAGGTGGTGGCCAAAAAGGTTCTTAAAGAAAAACAACTAAGACCCAACTCCAGGTGGGTCAACACTAATCCGAAGAGTACGTTCAAGCCTGAAGGGTGTGGTGAAAAACCCAATGACTCAAGGCAAAGTGAAAGCTTCTTCCACTTCCGTTCAAAGGCAGCGCGTGTAGCTGGCTGCCAACGGTTCGACAGGACTAGGTCAATCCTGCTAATGCAGTGCTAGGTAATCCTCCATGCTATGAGCTCAAGGTGTGGTACAGTGCGAAGCACTCTGCCCTCCTGAGCCAGGAGATCTGGTGCCCGGGGGGAAAGGTAGGTATGTGCCCCGGGACATACGGAGTAGAGTAGGGAACCAGTGCTGACATGGTCACCATGGTGCCACGAGGATGTGTTGAGGTTGCTCCTTCATGATCGTGCTGAGCACTTGGGCAAGTAGAAGGATCAGTGGGAACAGGTAAACGTGCTAATGAGACCATGGGAACAGAAGGCCGTCCCCCAGAGACATTGGGTCCTGTCCTGCCCTGGAACAGACAGACAACACAGGGCATTCTGATGCGTAGCGAACACATCGATTTCTGGGTGATCCCACCTGTGGCAAACCAGTCGTAGGTAAGCCCAATCAAGCTCCCACTCATGGAGGGATGCACTTCCCCTGCTCAGGACATCTGCCTACACCTAGAGCAATCCTAGCAGGTGAGCAACAGTGAGGAACATGTCCCGGGATTGGCACTCGGTCCAAATCTCCTAGGCCAGTGGACAGAATCCCCTGAACACTGTTCCACTTTGACTGTTCAGGCAACACAGTGCGGTGGTGTTGTCTGCCAGGCTTGCTACCGTACGGTGGGCCACGAGGTGGCGAAAAGACCTAGTTTATACTGGACAGCGAGCAGATCCAAGAAACTGAGGTGATTGTAGGCCACATGAGGTTCCCATTTGGCACCCACACACAAACCTTGGGTTTGAACTCCCCCATCCACACAGGGATGTATCCGTGGTAAGGTCAGTTCAGGGCTGGGGCTGGAGTTTCCCATAGGGAAATCAGCCCGTGCACAGGTAGCATGAACCATTGAGATTGGGGCTGCCATATCGAAATGGAAACGTTTGAGGAACCACAGCTGAAGTGGCCTCATCTGTAGTCTAGTGAAGACAAGTACTGCTGTGGCAGGAGCCATCAGACCCAAGAGCTGCTGGATTTGCTGTGCTAACGCATCTCCCTGTGTTCTATCAGGTGGATGACAGTGATAATGCCCCCCCTCATTGGAGGGAGAAAGGTTCGACAGACAGATGAATCCAAAATTGCTCTGATAAACTGGAATCTCAATGACAGGAGGAGCATTGACCTTTTTTAGGTTCACCCTCAGGCCCAATGCATCAAGGGTAATTGGCACTGAATTGACATGGTTGAACAGGGCTTCTTTGGAGCTTGCTACCAACAACCAATTGTCTCAGAACAGAAAGATCTGTACACTCTGAAGGAGGAGGTACGCCACGATGACAAGCATTATGTCTGTAATTATGTCTCTAGGCACTGTCGAGAGCCCAAAAGGGAGGGCTTTGTACAGAAAAAAGCCCTCCGCGACTGCAAGATGCAAAACTACCTGTGAGATGGGTCCAAATCTTCATATGAGAATATGCGTCTGGCAAGTCCAGGGTCACCATCCAACACCTTTGCAGAGAAGGGAAGGAGATGTAATAATGTTGCTGTACAGAATTCCCAATAGGAGATAAACTGGTCGAGTCTTCAGAGATCCATAACAAGATGGGATCCTCTGTCCTATTATGGGGACCGTAAAGAACAGGAGTAGAACCTGTGCTGACGTTGAGCCGTCAGAGCTGGTTCTGTAGCATCCTTTGGAGAAGGTTCTGAATTCCTTCCAGGAGCGTAGTGGATGGTGGATTAATTATGAAGTTGGGGCCAGAGGTGCCTGGACAAATTCTAAGGGATACAGGAGTCAAAGGCTCTGCTTGGAAGCTGTAGAAGTCTCAGCTACAAGCTGAGAGACAGAGGACAAATTTGATGTGTGCCCATAAGGGCAGGAAGGCACAGTGGATGAGCAATGCCACTGTATTTTCAGAGATGACATGACTTCTAAATTGCCCGACACCTGTATTTTTGTCAAGATTTTGCAGGATTGTATCAGTCGTGGTGCTGAAAAGGCTCTCACCTTCGAATGGAAGGTTCTGCGGAAGGGCAGTAAAATGCAACCAGGCATGATGTGGTTGGTCATTGCCTGCCTCTGTGTAGCGACCCTGGCATGCAATGGTAGTTTCCCATCCAAATACTAACCAGGGCCAATCCCGCTTAGCTTCCAAGATCTAACAAGATCAGGCTAGCCTGGGCTGTCCAGGTCAGGGGTCAGAGGATGGTTGTGGAAGTAGTGTTTTGGTGGACGCATCCAACGTGTGCTGAGCCGCATTAAGCTGATGCTTAGTCAGAAGCATTCCCTTTTTTGAAACCTGCGAGCCAGACGGTTAGAGGCCTCAGGGAGGGTAGCAAGAAATTCAGACATCTGCTCCCAGAGAGCAGACTGATAACTGCCATGTTGATTGAGGTCTCGATGCTGAAAAGTCTCACAAACAAAAAACTGCATCTACCCTTGAAGGAAGAGGTGCTACGACAGAATAGGGTTAAGGTGGGATAGGCCCGATACCAGTATCACCACAGCCCCTTCCCAGGGGGGCGGTGGTGGCAGTGTATCGGCACCGATGGCCATTCTCGATCGTCAGCTCAGGGCAGTGATGGATGGACCAAAAGCTCCGGCTCCACAGTCGGAGTGCCAGTTTGACACTGGAGGACCGGGAGATCCATGAGAAGTCCATATCCTGCTCTGTCAGTGAGCTGGATAGGACACAGCGAAGGTGACCAAAGTGCACCTTGTGGCTGCTCTTGGCACAGAGAGTGAAGTGAAGCAGCCCCCATAGGATTCAGTGCCGTGGCCCTCCGAGGGGTCAGCGGAGTTTTCACAGGGGGAGTTGTCTTATGCTTTTTTAGCTTGACTGGTTGAGTGTCCTTGCCTTCTCTGCATTATGGAGGGAATATAGGCATCGGACGAAGATGTCTGGGCTGAGCGTAAGCATCGGGCGGTCGACATCTATATGCGTTGGTATCGGGAACCCGTTGATGCTGAGGTGGCAGTCGACATTGACGCATGTCCTGAAGTGTCCTGACAACATTGGTGAAAGCGCAAACTCCGAAACGCGACGTGAAGTCTGGCAGCTCTGTTCTTCCTCGTCTGCTAGAGAACTCCGTGCAAGGAGCAGAAGAGTCCACTCGGTGCAATTCCCTGAGGCACAAAAAAAAACCAAAGTGAGTGTGCATGGGGGGGGGATCTTTACTGCCGCACAAAGACAGTAAAGAAAACCCCACCTCTTGGCCATAGGCCGGGAAGGGGGGGGGAACACACTACAGAGACCAAGGAAATAAATCCGTAGAAACAAAGTCCTTTCAGTTAACAAAATAAACAAAAAGAAAAAACGAGGAACAGACCTAGAGCCCAATTTTTTTACTGACCGAAGCGGAGAAGAGCCTACCAGTGCGGAGGTCAGAAGAGAACTGGCGGGATTGTCATGCCCCTCCCTTAGTCATGTGCAGTGGGGCTGGCACGTGACGGGGAGCGGGGGCGAAAATCCCTTTCGCTTTCAAGAGGAACTGATTGAGGTCGGCGCAGGCGCACTATATCCCAGAGGTGTGATGCACAGAGACCACGAAGAAGATAGACTCCTTCCCTCCAACCCAATTTTTTATAATCCTGGCTAAATGTAGAAACATGCAGGAACTAAGGATACTGAATGGCCAGAAAACCATTGGTGGTTGCTAAGTCAGGGAGATTAGAGCTGATTTCCCTGTCCCCAGCCGGTTTTCCAGCTATTTTTAAAGATTTAAACATTATTTAGCATTAATTTTTTAAAATTTAGTGGAGGCTTTTAAATTTGAGTGTGGTGTCTGAATTTCTGCTTGCGTCATGCGTATGCAGAACAAGTACTGAAGCAGACAGGAAAGGCCTAGAAGAAGGTGTCAGTGGCCCTGGCAGTCAGAAAAAGCCTCATTGCTCCCAGGCCCCAGGCTTGTTCTGGACTCTCTCCTTCTGTACCATGTGTGGAGACAAGAGCCTGGTTGGGTGCCTCACTCACTCTCTCAGTGTCCCTAGCAGTGGCAGAGGTGGCTGGTGGTGACAGTAATTGGAATGCAAGAGAGCCGTGGGGAGGAGAAACTGCTGGTGCAGCTGGTCCTGCTTCCCAGGTTGGTTGATACCAGAGCCAGCTCACTGGCAACCATTACCCAGTACAGCAGCAGCTGAGGGAGAAGGCAGGATCTATGTGTATGTCTATAAGACATTCTTGTCTGTGGAACACTGTATTCCTCTCCATGTGTCAAAGGTAACTAAGCAATATTTTCTACATGCTTGATGGTTGCATATTGGGAAAACATGTCACATCACTTTCTAGACTAATCTACTCTCTGAGTTCTTGTTCACTTGAACTATAGGTTTTAAGCTTCCTTGTTTCCCAGACTGATTTGCTTTGCATAGCTAATGGCTTATTTGCCATGGGTCACTGATTGCCCTTCAGACTAGAAACTCTCAGTGTTCCACGCCCGTAAAATGTGTAAAGTGTTGTCTTGTTATCACATATGGATGTATGGCCTAGTGGCAATATGTACAATAATTTAGCATCTTAAATCCCTCGAACATTTTTGGTAGGCTCCATCCTTTTGCTAGTGTACGTCATCCATTAATCAACAAGCTCTGCCCTTTTACTTCTGGACCATAGTGGGTTCTGACCCTTTACCTTACCTTTGACCTCTCTGGGTTTTACCCCAAAGCCCCTCCCAGGTATCAGAATTGGCAATCCTAACTGTAAAGCTGAATAATTTACATAAGCTGCATTAGTTTTTCACATTAACTTTGGTGTCAATTAATACTTTGGATGTAATTCATTGGAATGTAGTGTCTGTGTACATGTTCAGTGTAAGAACATCAATATCAGCACCAGATTGCATTTTGTGGTTTTAGACATTTTCTAAGGCGAACTTCTCGGAAGGACATTGTAGATGCCCTTGATGAATCTAAATGGCATACATGAATTGAGAGAGAACTCTTCCATTAAGAAGTCTACTGTATCAACTAATCAGTTCTATCTCAAGAACTTTATTTCCATACTAGTCATAACAGTTCCAGGTGATACAATGAAAGCTCCCTTTTCCTGCTTCAGAAGCTTAATGGTAGAATTCAGCCTTTGTAAGACACAAATTTCCAAGTTTAAGAGCTCAACTAGAAGGTCTCAGAAAGACTTTATATAAAAACTTGGAGAGTGCTCTGAATTAGCATAATGCAATTCTTAAGTGCATGAAGGTTACACTGTAACCCCAACAGGAGATAGGTTAAAGTCCTAATTGTTATCGAAAAACCTAAGAGGTGCTGCCTTTTAGGTTTCCTTAAAATACCCCTCAATTTCTGACGTTTAACTTAAACCTTTCCCATGGTTACAATAACAACTAGAATGTGGGGTTGATGAACTAACAGCATGTGGAAGTAGAATATGAAGTACACATTCACTCCTGTGTCTTCTCTTTTGCAGATTCAAGCTTTCAGTGTTCAAAACATCACCTTTTCATACGCAAGTGACTGTACATCCTTTTTCACCCCTGCCATTTGGATGGCTCTTGTGTCCTCATTAGTTTTGTTATTGATCCTCACTTATGGAATCCACATGATTGTACATCTCACAACAAATAATAGATTTGATAACCCCAAAGATGCACGTCTTTCTGTTCCAGAGACTGAATAACTGCATATATAAATTTAGTGCAACAGCGAATGCCTTTCATACCTAATATTTATGTAGAAGAAAACATAAGTAAAGTTATGCACCATGTGTAAGCTTTTGACAATGGAATGTTTATTTTTAAAAGGAGATTGTTAGCACCAGTGATAATTCTGCCAGCTGTTACCTCTTTTTAATAGCTGCCAGAATGAAGGTCTTGAGGCAAAGCTGATCCCACTCACAGTAGTTGCCAGCCATTAAGAAGGCCAGTAGGTATTGCCAACTGTTTTATAATTGCTGTTTGGAAAGTGTACTATAAAGATATTGGAGAAGGATTTTAAAGCAAAGCTTTATTAAGAAATTACATCTTGAATTTTTAATATTTCTTTTAAAGGCATACTATGGTCAAGAAAAACATAGGAAATAAATGTTAAATGTAAAACTACCTAGTAACTTCACATCTTCACTTTGCATAATCACATTTCTAGATTTACATGTTAGCTTACTCTGACATTTTGAACTCTCACCCACCCCTCATGATGAACTAACTACATCTGGAGCATCCTCTTCTGAAAGGGCCCAATGTGCAATCACTTCCACACTGCTACCCAAAGAGTGAAAAGGCTGCCATTCTCCCAGCAACGAGGAGCTGTCACTGAATATGTATTGGGCTATTTTGCAGCCCTAATGTCCACATGAACGTTGTCACTCTCTGATACCAAAAATCCATTACTCCATAGGAGACTGTGATTGTTTGAATCTACCACTGTATATGATCCTAGCTGCTGACCCATGATGATTTGTGTACCTATGGGAAGGCAGAGACTTCTTTCTCCATGACTGTAACATCACAAAACATGAAGCAGGCTGTGATGTCATAGTCCTATCACGCTGAAACTGGAAAAGCTGCAGCATTCAGTTGGATCTGTGGAAAATGTATAAGAAGCATGGAAGCAGAAAGGCAGCTATTCTGAGTAGTGCTGAGAAATGTACGGTGTACTAACAGCAGGGTGCTGGGCAGCGGAGATCTGCCATATCTTTAGAAGGACAAATTGCAGGAAAATTTATAAATGATTTTGGAGAAGTATTTATGAACAAACTTCTTTATACAAAGAAACAAAATACTAAATGCCTGATACTTTTTAAGACTGGAAGCTAATAAGCAACAATCAGTGAAATAAAATGTCTGGAAAATATTTAGTCTTCATCATTGTCAGCACTTATTTATTGACTTTTAATACATAGGAGTTTATGATGCTGAGACTTGTGATATGTATTCTGAGGCTTGGTTCATAAGCAATGTAGAATCATAGGTTTTTAAAACTATGCTTACTGGCGGGGGCGGCTCCGTCCTGGTCGGGAGCCGGCTGTGTGTGCGCGCGCGCCGCCGCGACATCACCGGAAGTGACGTCAGACGTTGCTGACGTTGGGGGCGTGGCCGAGCTCGTCGGGGGAGGGAAACATATGGTTTCCCCACCGATGAGCTCAGCCACACCCCAAACGTCAGCAATGTGGCTGCGTCAACTCCCGCGGGCCCCGGGGTCATTTGGCAGCCCTATCAACAGATACTATTTTAATTAGAATCAGACATCAAAATAGAATTACTGAGTTCACTTTTAATTAAAATCTAATACATTGAAGTGGGGGGGGGAGTTTGATCCTATGTATTTATGTTAAATTTCAGTTTGGCCAGAACTTAAGCTGGTATACTGAGATGGTGCAACTGAAAATTTCAATATGCCAGCTAATAAAGAGCCTCAGAAAATTATTTGGCAAAAAGTTCAAATGATTTTCCTACAGCACATTTTAATTGTTGCTTTTCAAAATATTTTGGAAAAATACATATATATGAGGCAAGTATCTTGGGTAAAAAAATTCGATCTCCATTTAAATGACATAACCACTGATTTCAAATAAGCAGTCTGATCTGACTGGGCTGGAGCTCATTGTTAGAAGGGAAGAGGTGGTATTTTCACCCTGAAATGCAAAATATCTGCTACTTATGGATATGAAGTTGAAAGAAAAAACACTACAATTTTGATCCATTTTCACATTCTAAATTGATGCTATGGGCCAATTGAGATCTAAAAGCTGGAAGAAATCTTTTTTTGTGGCAGGCTTCGACAGGTAAGGGAATTTTTACATTGGATCAATTGATATATTATGAGGATGAGTTTTTGTCATTTTCTCAGCTGAGGTCTGGATATGATTTGTTACCTTCTGTAGAATGGCAATACTGACAGTTGCAACATTGGCTGCTATCTAAATATGACCCTGCAACATTAAGTGCCTCTGAGTCCCCTTTGCTCCTGGGAACCCTAATCAAATCAAGGCAGAAAATAAAACCTACAATATTTGTTTAAAAGTATTTAATGTCAGTTAATAAATCTGATATGCAGCGTCTCAGAAATGAATGGAATAAGGAGTTAGATTGCCCTGTTTTGTCACAGCAAGGGGAGGGCGGTCTATAAATTGAATAAATAAATAAATAAATAAGGAGTTAAAGTCTATGACTACTCTTTCTATGGATCTTAAGTTGAGAATTATTCAGCAAAAGTTATGTTTATGATATACTGGACACCACAGCACTCTTTAGCAAAGGATTGAGTAAAGTGTCTAATTGCTGGTATTATAACTTATAGGACACGTCCCTTAAACATACGCTTTGGGTGTGGCTTTGGTTTTTCTGGGAAGAAGTTATTACTTATATCAATTTTGTATTAGAATGTTCATTGATTTTTGAGAATTATTATGTACTTATAAACTATCTGCCTGTCTCTTGGAGGCTAACTGATGGTCAATGAAAATGGAGCCTCCATGCACTTACTACAGCTAAGATTCATATCACAACATTGGAAAGATAAAAGCCCATCTCCAGTAAATCAGTAGATTAAGGGCCTTAGAACTCTATCAATATTTGAACACATGGCATATAGATGGCAATTGCATATGGACTTATTTTTAGATATTTGGAAATGTTTATAGGAACTTGTGTAGATCCACTATCACTGCTGTTATATTTTTGCCTTTATGATTGTTTTTTAAATTAAAGATAGTATTTAGTTGCTGGGTTTATTAAAGTTTCCCCTCCCCCTTGATCTTTTTTCTTTTAGAAATAAATAAATAAAAAGTTGAAAGAAAAGGCATTCCCCCCCCCCCCATTTCCAGGTGGGTAGCATGTTTCTACAGTTTGCATAATGGTGTGCTCTTTAGTCTCACCACGCCACGCCAAATAACATTCCATATTTAATAGCAGATTAGTCTCCAGCTAGAGCTTTAATTGATTAATCTCCCAATTAAAGCCCACTAGCTGTAGTGGATGCCAACTGCACACCAATAGAGCTGTTCCTACCACTAAAGGGAACAACACTGTTCAAGATAATCATGAGAGTCTCATGGAGGAGCTGATGAAGGCAGCAGGTTACAAAGTTAACATCATGCCCCATAGCCTCCAAATGTGCTTTGCAAGGGTTATATTTTGACAGAGGGAGAAGCCTGAACAAGAACATGTTTTTTGATCTTACCACTGCCAATTAAAGTTCCATAATCTACAATTATTCATCAATAGAACTGAAACCAGTAGTGGTGGTACAGTGAGTCTAAATAAATAAACTAGAGAAAATAATCAGATGGAACTTTTTTCAGAAGAGGAGTACAGTCAGGAGGCCAAATGGACTTCCCATTTCTAGTTAAGGTTCTGGATCAATAGCTATGGAATACACACCATTCTTGGACCTAAACCTCTCCCAAACTCCAAGATAAAGCTCTTTCCCCCATACCTGGGGTTTATCCTATGTGACAGGACCCCCTCCATCATTCCTCTGGACCCTAAAAGCAATGATAGCAAACCCTCCTCTCCCTCACTGTTTGTACATTGCCCCCCCAGTCAGAATAACGAGACAGACAACAGTTTGGAAGTAAACAAGGGCCACTTTATTAACTATTTAATATAACATTGCAGCAAGGGACCAGCTAAGCGAGCACGGAACAGGCAAGGCAGGTGTCATTCCCCTAACCAACCTCCTTGCCCTTTTCTCGGGCGGGTCACCCACCTCCGGTCTTGAGCCATCAGCCTGGCTTGCGACTGGCAGCCCAGCAAACTGGTCGCCACCTAGGAGCGCCTACCCCTGAAGCCTGACAGAGAGAAGCATACCCTAAGAGGTTCCCAGAGGAGGTGATCACCATTCCCTACCCTGGACCTGAAAATCCGAAGGCAGTTCCTGATGACCCCCTGTTCCCTAATGGGGAAAATGCCATAAGGTGCTCACTGGTTCTGGTTTCTTGCCCACACCAACCTGCCACAGCCAAGACCAAGCCATTGCTTTGGTCTTTGTTCCCACTAAAAGGCCAAGGCTGAGCTAATCCCTTGCCGCAAGTCCTACAAAAAGAACCCATTGCCCTTGTCAGATAGATGCACCCCATCAACCCTATACAGGTCTTGGAACTCGACCCGTATACCGGGGTGTGGCAGAAATTGCCCTAGACCACCCTCTATAGCCTTTCTCTTCTGGCAGTTGGCTTTACGCCTTGCAGGGTCTTCCCAATTGCACCACACATGGCAAGGCAGAGTCGCCGACCCGACAATCTGCATTCTGGGTCTTATCATCGCAAGGTTGGCCTCTGCTTGCAACACCAGGACCTTGCTCTTCATGGCAAGGCAGAGTAGCCTACCAGACTATCTACACTCTGGGCCACCTTGCTCTTATCATCGCAAGATTGGCCTCTGCTTGCAACACCAGGGTCTTGCCCTTCATGGCGGGGCAGAATAGCCTACCAGACTATCTGCACTCCAGGCCACCTTGCTCTTATCATCGCAAGATTGGCCTCTGCTTGCAACACCAGGGTCTTGCCCTTCATGGCGGGGCAGAATAGCCTACCAGACTATCTGCACTCCAGGCCACCTTGCTCTTATCATCGCAAGATTGGCCTCTGCTTGCAACACCAGGGTCTTGCCCTTCATGGCGGGGCAGAATAGCCTACCAGACTATCTGCACTCCAGGCCACCTTGCTCTTATCATCGCAAGATTGGCCTCTGCTTGCAACACCAGGGTCTTGCCCTTCATGGCGGGGCAGAATAGCCTACCAGACTATCTGCACTCCAGGCCACCTTGCTCTTATCATCGCAAGGCCCGCCTCCACTTTCAACACCAGGGTGCAGCACCTGAAAAAGAATGTAATAACTTAAACATAACATTAAACTTTGCAATCCTGCACATATCCCTCATAGCATCTTGTAGCCTTTGCCCTCAGCCCGCATAGTTAAATACTGGTGTAAGGCCTGCACGGGGCATAATTCCATTCAGAAAAAACTCTCGCGATCAGCCTTCAAGCGTCTTCCTTATACAGAAGTTTCCCATCTTCTCCTCGTACCCAGATGCCGGACATTGGTATGCCTCAGACCTGCCTCAGACCTGCTTCCTCCGGAAAGGACAGGAACCACTAACCCCATTGTAAGAATCCAAAAATTCTTTCCATACAAAGAGATAATCTCTTATACCCCTGGTGACCCTAGTCCTATGGTATGGTAGGTACAAGCCCTTCATGAACCCCTATGGTTTCCTAACAAATGCCCAGCTGTGGGCCTTCAGCTGTCTCTTAAGCAAGGGGAACTCCTATCTCAGTAAATCTGCATGGCCCCTATCTTTCCTTCCTGTCGACAGGAAGCCATCAAGTTAGAGGGTATTGCTGCATAATATTGTCCTGTAACGTGAGGCCCATTCCAAAAAGGAACTGAACCTCCGAAAATCAGCACAGGGAACGGCCCTATCCATGTAAATTTGCCCTCAAAAGCAAAGCCCAACAGCTCAAAATCAGCTGGGAGGACAAGGAGGAGACAGAAGGCCGACTTAATGCCCCTCCACTCTTGTTCTTCCTGTTACCCCAGTGCTTGTGAGCAATATTTTCAGTCATAAGAACATAAGAGAAGCCCCCCCCCCAAGCACCAACAATACAGAGCATCACTTGCCCCACACTGAGAGTTCCTATCTTTCCATGTGGCTAATAGCCACTGCTTTTCCTCTGCTCCCTATGTTCATCTAATTCCCTCTTGAAGCCGTCCATGTCTGTAGCCGCCACCTCCTGTGGCAGTGAATTCCACTTGTTAATCACTCCTTGGGCGAAGAATTACTTCCTTTTATCCCTTCTAACCCAACGTTCAGCAGCCTCATTGAGTGCCCTCGAGTTCTTGTATTGCGAGAAAAGGAGAAAAGCACTTATTTCTCCTCCTGCTCTGTCCTATGCATAATCCTATAAACCTCGATCATGTCACCCCTCAGCCGTCGTTTCTCCAAGCTAAAGAGCCCCAAGCACTCTAACCTTTCTCCATAGGGAAAGTGTTCCAATCCTTTCATCATTCTAGTTGCCCTTTTCTGCACTTTTTTCTAATGCTATAACATCCTTTTTAAGATGCGGTGACCAGAACTGTACACAGTATTCCAAATGAGGTCGCACCACTGATTTATATAGGGGCATAATGTTACTGGCTGATCTGTTTTCAATTCCCTTCCTAATAATCCTCAGAATAGCATTGGCCCCTTTATTGCAGTCGCGCACTATCTCGACACTTTCAGTGAGTTATCTACTACAACTCCAAGATCTCCCTCTTGGTCAGTCTCTGCCAGCTCGGAACCCCTCACCGTGTATTTATAGTTAGGATACTACCACTAATCACTACTAGCCTCTCTAATCCCACTATCAGAAGCCTCCACAGTTAACCTGCTTCCAGTTAGCTCTCTGCAGGCAGGCTCAAGCCCAATCTTATTTCACTAGTTATGACCAACCTTGTAATCTGTCTGCTCACAAAACACTTTTGGGTGGCTCTTATAATTTACCAAGGGCTCTCTGCTCTACGATTCTAACATAGAAGCACCGGGGGGGGGGGGCAACTCCTTCACTAAGATTATAACTAGGCCTATCTTTCATTTGTGTCCATCACAAGAACGGATTCTGTATGAATGAAAACAGGTATCCTGCGAAAAGCGGGACCTGACCCAAAACCTTCGTCCACCCTCCTGTAGGAACAGATGGAACCGAACTCTGAGTTTGTGATCTGCGAAGTATAAGCCCTGGCAGTGTCATAACCACTGGGTCCATATGGCCAAGCTGACCCCAGACCTGTCATCCTAGTGTTCTGAGTCGGTACCAGGTGACCAGATGTTGCCGCTACCTCACCTACCGCAGCGAGTTTGCATTGTCTGTCCTTGAGAAGACCCAAGTGTGCCTCTGCGCCCTGGACCACCTGACTAACATCGGACCGCTGTCCACCAGACTATTGGACAGATGTTGCCACTCCCTCACCAGCTCCTGAAAAATCTCCGTCCATCACCTGCGCTTGAAAAGATTATAGAATCATAGAATGTTAGACTTGGAAGGGACCTTGCAGGTCATCTAGTCCAACCCCTTGCACTCTAAAGGAGCATAACCAAAAGATAGCCCTACAACCAGTGTTCCTTCTAAACTGATTTAGTGTGACCTAGCTCACAATTTCCAAGGCTCTAGGCTCACACCTCCCTGAATCAGCTCAGGAAGGATAGCTCCAGAGCAACTTATGTTTTATGCAGCAACTAAATCACTTATTTATTAGAAACTTATTTCAATTAATTTAATCCCACCGATGCTCCCCCACATCAAACCAGATAGCTTGTACCGGCTGCCTCGGGGGCCTCTGGCTAGCTGCTCCCACTTTAAATTATCTTACCCCAGGTTAGTAGTCACCACAGTTGTATTATTATTTATTTATATATGTGTGTGTGTGTGTGTGTTTTAAAAAATTATTTATACTCCAGCTGTTGGTTGCTAGGCCATTGGGGGCAGCTAGTGCCTCTCCGTTGCAGCCACCAAACTGTCCACAGCCCAACCGTGGCAATTTTTTCCATTTCAACGGGGCTGTAGATGCAGGCTTCCATTTTGATTAGGCCATATAATGGGAACTGCTGTGGGGACTAGTGTTCCCTCTAAGCTGAGTTAGTGTGAGCTAGCTCACAGTTTTTTAGCCTCCAGCTCACACATTTTTTCTTAGCTCACGAAGGATGGCTCCAGAGCAAACTATGCAGTACCCAAATTGCTCGCTCACAGCTTTAATGTTGGTAGCTCACAAAGTAGAATATTTGCTCACAAGACTCCACAGCTTAGAGGGATCATTGGTGGGGACCACTGCCCAGCACCCTTAGCCCGGCTGCTCAATGGCCACCCCTTTTGGGTGTGTTTGGGTGTGGTTTTCGCAACCTATTTAAACAAGGACTGTTGCCCTGGTGTTTGTCTTGTTCCTGAAATCACTTAATAAAGTAGAGCTGTTCACTGCAATGTGTCTTGAACCCAGTATTTAACACTCAGCCAGACCTGCTGCCACCATCTGACTCACATGGGACAGGGTTCAACCAAGCCAACTACTGCAATCTTCCTCAACCCACATGGGGTTTGTCCACCTGCCACCATCTGCCTCACCTCATATGGGGTTCAGCTGGGCCTGCTGGCACTGTCTGCCCCACCTTGACTCAGGTGCTGTCCACTATTTCACTTTGCTTGGCACTTGGCCAGCCAGATGCAATGTCTGACTCACCTTGAGTGGGATGAGACATGCACTGCCACATCCCCTGTCCCGTCTCTTGCATGGGCCTCCTGCAGCCTGGGATCTGTCTGCCCTGTCCCACCTCAGCCTGGCTGGGCACCATCTCTCCAGCCTTGCATGGGGCTTGGGTGGGTCAGGCCCAGCTGTTCTGTCAGAGGGCTGGCTGGCACAGGTGCAGGTGGGAAAGCCATCCATCCACAGGGAGGTGTCCAGGTGCTCTTAATCGTCAGTCTTGGTCCTGCCTGTGTGAGGTTATTAGTCTGAGAATGAGTTTCCAGGGCAGATTGTGGATTTGAGGTCCTAGGCTGAAACTATAACCACTATAGCACACTGGGTTTTGTGGGGTGGCTGCTGTTGAACACTGGCTAGCAGCCAAACCTAGGTGAGTCAGGCAAGTTATGTGGTATCAAGTTCCTGAGTGGTTTCTGCCACCCTGGTCCAATTAGTCCTCCCCTCAAAGGCCAAAACAGTCCTGGAAATGTCCCTGTCCCCTCCCCTGCCTTTTACTGACAGAAACCAAGCCTGTTGTGGTTGCATCTTAACATCCACCAAGGACATCTCTTTCTTAAAGCTACCGGTGCTCCTTTTATAATTTTTAAACCCCCACAATGTTGTTGCTCTTTAGATTTCAGGTTTTTCCTGCTTACTGGGGTATTGCACAGGTTCATAGAAAGATCCAACGTGTCGATTTACAGATTCAGTCTCTGGATTTAAGAATCCTCAAATCTGGCCGATTTCACCATTAGGATATACAACCCAGAACCCACAGAGACTTGCAAGAGGCATCTCATTTCCACCCCCATATTATTTCCTCTTTCCTTTCACTGAAACCCCCCATAGCCTCTCCCTTTTTCCTGTTTCCTTCTTTCCTTCCCATCTGTCTCTCTGTCTACAGCTTTCCCTGCCAACACGCTCTACTTAGGGGAACTATGGCACATCTGTGTGGAGCTGACTGCTGGGCCAGGCCCACTTGCTTGGTAGGGAACCCTCAAGGACTTGGGGGGGCGGCACCTCACTTTCTCCTATATCTCCTTCCCACATTACTTACCTTCTCCCTCCTCCTGGCATGTTTCTCCATCTTTGGCATCATGGATGCCAGACGCCTCACTGCATCTGCATCCATCACTAGCTAGGTAGAATAGAATCCGTCCCTTTCTCTATGCTGCACTGTCATGTATGTATTTCCTAAATAAATCAGTTCTTATTTCGTTTACACTGATAGGTGGCTCTGTGCAACTTTGTAGTCTTACAAGCATATGCTAAACAAAGGAGCTCTGCTGCTCTCTGAGCCTAGTGCACTCTGCTATCTTTAACAAGGGATCTGGCTTAACATACTAGGTCTCCCAACAATCCTCCCACCTCTCCTTGCCTCATTCTTTCCTTCTCAGCCATTCACCAGCCTAACTTTTATCTGCCTCCCACATTCAACTATATTTATTATTCCTTATACCAGACCTTTCTCCACAGTGGAGACCAAAGCATCTTATATCATTCTCTTCTTCTCCTTTTTATCCTCACAACAAGCCTGTGGAGTAGGTTAGACTGAAACTATGTGACTCACACAATATCACTCAATGAGTTTCCATGGCAGACTGATTATTTAACCCAGGGTTAAATCTGAAACTCTAATCCTCTAATCTAATATCTAATCTAAACTCTAATCTAACTGTCTGAAACTCTAATAGGGGCCTAGCCCTGATGAATCCTCCCTCAAAGGCTATAAAAGCCCTGGAAAGGGTGCTGCCCCCTTCTTCTGCCTTTTACTGAGAGAAACCAAGCCTAGAATGCTGTGGTTGCCTAGCAACAGGCACTGAGGGCTTCCATTTCTTAAATCTGCAGGAACTCCTTTTATTATTTGGGGTATTTTTAACCCGCCCTGTATTTTTCCCCCAATTTCTGGTTTTTCTGCAAACCAGGGGCATTTTTCAGGTTTGTAGAAATATCTGTCCTGTCCATTCATGTCTCCATCAGATTTAAGTTTCCTCAGATTTGGCCAATTTGGTTATTAGAATATACAAGTGGGAACCTGCAATATTCAGGGAATCTCTTCCCCTTCTTGCCTTTATTTCCCTCCCCCCATCACTGCAGCCAGGCTTGGCATGACTCCCAGCCTCTGCCACCAGGTCTATCAAGGCTCCCCCCTACTGTCAAGGATGACAGCAGCGAGCATGGCTCCCAGCAGCTGAGCCCATTGAGGCTTTCCCCCACCCTACCCCCCAACACTGGTGAGCCCTGCATGGTTCATGGCTTCTACTGTGGGGCCTGCTGAAGCTTCCCTCTTCCAGTGTCAAGGAGGAAGGTGGCAGCAAGCCATCCAACAGAGGAGGAGGCAGGCTCTTTGTTTGCACATGGGGGGAAATTGAAAGCCCCCAAAATGTATTTTTAAAAGTTTTTAGGTTTCTTAGCATAGCTGGGGAGTACCTAAGTTTGCAAAACTATCTGTTTTGGGTAAGTGTGGCTCCAATCTGTGGATTTAGATATCCGCAGATGGCCACACTTGAAAAATAGGTATATGGATATGATATGATTATGATAATTATATAAATATATAACAATAGCATCTTAGTAGTAGTTGAAAAGGGAAGTTTCCTTATACTATATGTCATACATAGTTTTTAAATTAGTCCACATCATTGAAACAGATATAAATACACAACATATACTTTCTACAATTCTAGAAAAGGAATACATTCTCTGCAGTGGTAGATGTGGCAGAATGTTGTAAAGCATGGGGAATACCATCGCCTGTTTGATCTGCAAGCATATATCTTGGGCACTTTTAAGACTTATGGAAAGACATGAAGATCAAAACTGGAAGTGAAGTATGTAATCAAGAAGTTATAAGAAAGTTGAATATTAATGGCAATCTGGTTTGTACCAGGTGATTGTGGTTTTTTTCCCAAGGACTCTGTAATAAATTTACAGTTCCCTGAGGAAGAGTCTCATGGAATATGTTGGATCATTTTAATTAAGACTTCATAGCACTTTTGGGCTAATCCCTCATTTCCAGAAACTTGTTATATGGTCTACTTTAGCGTCTTCCTGGACAAAATGGCTGCCAGGTGGTCAGGGAAACATTAAACTACTCCCAAAGGCTGTAGACACTAAGCAAGATTTTGTTTCTACAGAAGCTTACAATACATACTGCAGGCATTTTCCCCTTGCCACTTCAAACTTCCAAAACAAAAGTTGGTATATGTGCAGATAAAAGTTCTTTGATCTGTCTGGTGATTTACAGCACAGCGCATAGAACCAGCTTGACATGGCAACCACTGCCACAAGAAACCATTGTCATGAGTAGTCTCTACTTGAAGAACATGTTGTTTAGACAAGATTCTCTAAAATGAATTGGAAGTAGCGAGACTAAGGGGCAATTGTTCTTAAAATGCCCTGAAAATACAAGAGTTCGCCCCATCCATTAAGAACAAGATTTTTTAAACTTAGAGGACAGTCGACCTACTATAAATATTAAGAAAAGCTTTCTACTACAAGACTCCAGCAATAGAAAAAACTGCTCAAGAAAGTTATGAATCTAATTCCTTGAAAGCTTTCATTAAAAAGTTGGATAGGCATCAAATTGGCATGCTTTATATGCTTCTTTATATGCTTCTTAGTGAAAAGAGTTCTGAGTGGGTAGGGTGAACTGGAAGGCTTAGAAAGCAATATAATCCCCATTCCCACCAGAAGGTGGAGTGCTAATAACACCTCTTATTGCAACTGATTGACTGCACTTATCTTGTCCATTCTTCATAAACATCTGTAACCTTGCTTGCCCATGTTTCTTTCTCTCAGATCTAAAAGAACAAACAGTCATTTTGACAGGTAGGGGTTTTTTTTTCTGCCACAGAAGCCCATATAGGAGGGTATTAACCATGTTTTTGGTGCAAGTATCTCCTGACAGTCATCCCAAAGATGAAGATGGCATTAAAATGGGGGAAATGTAACAATTGGTACAGTGAAGATCCAGTGATTTTCTGTCTCCTTTTTAAAATAAATCAACTTCAAAAGTATATTCTATCCAGCTGTATTCCCTACCACCAAGAATAAAAGAGGAATCCTACAGGAGGAAGAAGAAAGCTTGCAGTCCTCTTATCTCACTGCGGGATACAGTAGGAACAGTAGAGATACATTTAACTGTGTAGGGGACTAATGAGACAATCAAATTTTCAGTATTTGAATCTGGAAATTTCATTTGGTAACACTTTTATGTGCAAGATCCAGTTTCAAAATGGTTTGTGGTTTGAGACTGTGGTTTGAGAAATGGTGGCCCCGGTCACACGAGCGAGATAATCTGGGGGGGGAAGTGAGGCTTTTTGCTCTGAAGCAAAATGAAGCGGGGTATCATGATCAGACGTTACCCCGAGGCTCCATGCTCAGGCTGTCAGCCACTGATCACACGTTGATGGTGAAGCGTGGCAAAGAAGGGTGAGGCGGTTCAGTTCAGCAGTAACGTGTTTGTGCGCATGCGCAGTTCTGCGTTTGCACGCATACCATGGAGGTGTAAAAAAAAATCCTGTGTGACACAGATGGGCACCGGATGCAATGGGATACCAGTGCTTCCATGATCAGATGCCTGCCCGCGCCGTGCGTTTTCCAGAAAACACTGCACTTTCCCCGGTATCTTTTTACTCCGCATCTTTGGCTGGGCAATACGGATTGCTGATAGGTGTGGGACACTTGCCAGATGTTTTCATGTGATTGCACCCTTAAAATCCGCCCGGCATTAGTCCTTATCGCGTGGCTAATTCTGCATGTGACCAGAACCGGTTTGTGGTTTGTGCTGTGAACGTGTTCAGCCTTCAGCAGGTGAACATACCATTTTTGATAGCTGTAATCCATCTTGATCCAGCCCTTAGACTTCCTTGCCTCACTAGCTGTGGTGGTAGAGTCCTATTTCTCAAGCCACTTTTGCATCTGCCCAGCAGGTGAAATTGGTTCTCCAACAGAGGCATGGATGGTAGTTTCGCGTAATTAAATGATGTGCAAGAGGGTACTATGACTCCCTTGAAGCTATGAGGCAAAGCTCATCTATGAAATAACCTCAGTGATAACATGGACTTGAACAGTATGACTGTGTAAAAATCTGGAGTATTTATTTATAATCACTGACTGATTGGTTTGCACACTACTCATTCAAATGGTTAGCTTCTAAGCAGAGTTGTGTGACATCAGGTGTAAGGGGAAACTAGACTCCCATTGGTTGTGCAAGAACATGTATGCATGAATGCTGTCAATTACACTGTACTATTTGAATGCCCCACCAAAATGGCTAGAGTTGCTCAACAAAAAATTGTCTCCCCACTTGGAACCGGCAAGCAGAACATGAGCCAAAGTAGCAGGTGTCTGAGAATCCCTGTCTGAGACAATGTGAGTGGCAATTCATATTTAGTAAAACTCAAACTGTTCTAGAAGTTTTTTTTATTTTATTTAAAACATTTCCCCCATATAGGGTCCCCAATACTTGAAGATTACTGAAGTTATAAAGAGGTAGAACTTTTGCAAAGTCTGTGAAAGAAAATGAGAAATGTCACAATGCAGCCAAAGTTAAGCCTTTTGAAATCACATTAAAACCAATGAGGGAGAATGTTACAGACATTTTTAACTCTCCCATTGGAATGACCTCCCTGAAGCATATTTACTCAGTATATCCCACCAGGCAAGTGTGTATAGGACTGTAGCTTTAGAGTTGATCTTGTTCTCACTGTTAAGTACTGCACTGGTTATATTTTCATAACATGTATGACAATTTTTCAACAAGCTGAGTCCTACTACACTGCATAAAAAACATGTCTTGCTACAGTGTGCTGTATGACATTTCACCCTGATTGTAATGCAATAAAGTAGATTCTTCAGAACCAGTGGGACTTATTTCTGCATCGTGTGTTTAGAATAAAATTCAAGCCCAGTAGCACCTTAAAGACCAACAAAAATGTCCAGGATATTAAGATTTCCAGAGTCAAAGCTCATTAGATAAAAATAGGAATGAAGCTCCATCAGCCCTTATATCCAGGTCAGAAAGTAGGAGAGGTGTTACTAATAAGTTGTAGTCAGGATTCAGAGGTACAATACAAAACATAACTGGCTTGATTAGAGCAGGAAGATATTCATAGAGGTAGGAAATGCAGAAAACTGGCCAACTGTAATGGGATAAGAATCCTATGTCTGTATTCAGCCCTGGGAGGATCCACTGTGTTTAGAAGAGAATGCGTATTTCCATGGTAATCATCAGCTTTTTGAGACTGAAGTGACTCCACTTGTCTGTTTATAACTTTGACTTCTCTTTCAAACTTCTTTCTTAAGAGTTCAATTGCAAGATTTATTGAAAATTAATGGAAGTAAGATCAAAGATGATTCAGACACCTTTTTAAAGTAACTCTTGAGAGACTTTTTGTCACATTAGAAAATTCCTGACAAAGCCAGGATAAGCTCTGTGAATTTTCAGATATATTTGTCATTCACTTACTGGACACCTTGATGTATAGTGGAGAATTTTTTTATATACAGTCTGAAAGCTTGCCTTTTATTCCCAAATTAGTTGTCACAAGACATGTAGGGGGTATGCATACAGGCTGGCTACTTTAAAACGAAAATCCTAGTAGTTCTTTTTAGTTTTTCTGCCTCATTCATTGTGACAAAAAGGAAGCAAAGCAGTTTGTTGTTGAATCCATCAATGGTCTCTCAAGAGCAAAGCAGAAAGTATTGTTGCATTTCAGGTCCCTGAATGATTGCTAGTTATTATACCATCTCTATCTGAACAGCCATTCAGAGCTCACAGGGGCGGAGTCATTATTACAGCTGACTTGAGGGTGTAGCGTAAGGTTTCAGTGCGTGGTGAAATGACCATCTGATTGCTTCACTGTAACTCAGAATTCCCATGCATGATAAGTTCCGTGTGAAATGTCACCAAGCTCATCACCATGTTCTTGCCAAGGATCAGGCACATTGCAGAACTGCTGGATGACTGCTTCACTGTGGACTAAAAGTTCAGACCTGTGATCTATGAATCATCCCTCAAATGACAGCCTCAGCAGGCACCAGACTCTTGAGTCTCATAGAGCTTTCTGGAGAACACTTGTGACTCCAGGTGAAATGAGATCATATATCATTTTGTTACCTGCAAACAGTGAGAGCCTAAACATACTTAATGGAAAGGATCTCACTGCTTCTGTACCTCCCTAAGTGACCTCAGCTCAACGAGCCAGAAGGCCCTTTAAACACAAACAGCCCTTTTCCATGGTGGTATGGGGGGGGCAGGTTCCTACATGTCTATAACACTGCAATGATCTTCCTACAGGATTCAAAGCTACCTGTTTTGGATCCCGAGCAAAGAATCATCACTCCATTGGGAGGCAGCATCAGTTCCATAAGACCCGTATCCTCAGGCCTTGCTGATGTGGCTGGGTTTCCTGGAAGCTGTTCATGTAAAAGAAACGAGAGCAATGCTTAAAGGCCCCCTCAGTTATAAAGTATCTAAACCATATTTTAAATAGAAGTACTCAATCTAGGCCAGTGCACAGCTCATATTCCAGTCTTTTAGTTTCCTTTCATTGTCCTGACACTTTTTGTTCTATGGTTACCAGGGTTAGTTGTCTGTAACATACCATTACCTGTTATGAAAGCAACAGCATGAATGAAAGCCCTGCTTGTTCAGAGCACCGCAAGTCTTAAAAGAGGAAAAGAAAATGAAGTGACAACTTGCCAAGAGGTGGTTCCCTGCTGCTTCCTTCTGTGTCCCAGCCACACCTCTCATTTTAGCACATGTGGGCCATTCTCTTTAATCTCACATCCTACGTGGTGGAGATTTGTTTCAGAGGCAGCCCAGACAGAAGAATCTGCTCTTGACTTACCAGTCAGTTCACACCAGACCTGCTCCTTATGGGGATTTTCCTGCTGGTTGGCCAAAACGTTCCATAAAACGACCTTTGAATTGCTACTCTTTGAGCTCTAGATTGGATGGACTCCTCTGTGACTGGCGGTATGTTTTTTTTTTACTCTTTTTTGCAAAGTGACTTTAATCTGAGTCCCAATAGCTTTCCTAGCTGCAATCTTTTTATTACATGTACAAGTTATAGCAAAATCATTATCTAGCCACATGGGAGCCGCCAGGAAAAGGGCAGATTCTACTTCAGCTAATTCAAGCCAAACACTGCTTCAGAATACAATGTGCTCAGTCACTCGTTGTGATCTTTATGGGATATTTCCATTCAAAGGCCATTGTGTGTGAGAATGGAGAGCTGCAAATACTGGGAGAAGAAACAAGAAGTAGCAGTACTTTTTTGTAAAAAAAAAAAATGCCAGTACTCACATGCAAGGTTGTTCCAAATTCTACCAATTCACCATCCCTCTGTAGATCCCTTCTAGGCTGGTCTTGAGGTCCCACTCTACTTCTCTGGCTGCGTGGGGCAGGCTGGTGCATGAAGATCAGGACTTGGGAGAACCCCAGAAAAGGTGCCAGTACTCAGTACAAGTGATTACCATCACAAAAAAAAGCCCTGGTTTAAAATGTGCAATTTTTTCTTAAGTAGCTCAATACAATACAACTCTAGCAAATAAGAAAATATTACATAGGAAAAGAAGAAGCAAACTCAGTCTTACAAACTACAACCTTCTTAAACTGAAACAAGTCTATATTTCTAATTCAGGCAGAGTGGGCAGATTTCTGCTCAGTGAGTGTTGATCAAGGTTGGGCATTTTTCCAGCATGGCATATGCTGGCACTACCATCAAGACCTTATAGAGTTCTCTCCACTCAGAAACTAAGGTAGTTTAAAGGAAGTATTAGTATGCAAGTGAGGAAACCAGAATGGTATTTGAAGTTGCAGTCCCTAGCACATATAATATGAATTAAGTTTTGAAATCATTATGTCTTAAGTCCAGATAAAGTTTGTTAGCATTGGAGTACTATTGTCTGCTTTCTCTGTTATATGTTAGGGCCAAAATACACATTACGTGTGACACAAGTCAGGTAATGGGTGTCAGATCCAACTCTGAACCATATGTTCACACAAGGACTAACCTTTAAAAACAGTTCCATACAAATCCAATTGCTACAAGTGGGAAAAGAGGGGCTTAAGGCTTCTGTCCTACACAATTTTCCGAGTGGAAAGGGCTGTGGAGTGGGCCTGTTTTCCCTTTCTTCAAACTCTGTGTGCCCTGGGATGGGCACCTGAGGAACGGACAAACAGGCCTCCCCCCACAACTGTTTCTGCTGGCAAAAACAGTCCAGCAGGGAAGACTGAACCCTTTGCAGCAATTGGAGCTCACAAAGTGACTGAGAGGATTTTAAAGGTTAGTTCCTGCATAAGCATGTGACTGAGAGTTGGGTTAGGCACCCATGATCTGACTCATGTAACAGGGGTCATTTCGTAGAAAAAGAGGTGCAGGAGCTCATTAGCATAACTCATTAGCAGAACTTATTTGCATATGCCAAACCCCCTGGCATCACCAGAAGTGTGTCAGAAGGCAACACCCACCGCTCAGGCTCCACTGGACTGTTTTGGATTGCTAGCTATTGGGGGGGGGGATGTGCAGATCTGTCCTCGCAGAGGAGGGAGAGCTTGTACCTGAATAAACCTTGGCCTTAAAGGTGCCATTGGACTGTTTTGGATTGCTATCTGGGGGGGCTGGGGGAGCTCTGCAACTTAGCTGGCTGCTTCTTGCTCTGACTGAGGGCTGTTGGGAGCAGGGGGTGGGGCTTGTTGCATGTGCCCGCCCCCTGGGCTCTTTACTGCCGGAGCTCTGCTCCTGTGCGCTCCTGGAGGAAATGACCCCTGCTCGTGTACATGTAATATGTATTTTGGCCCTTACAGCAACTTAACAGAGCTAGGGGATAATGTAAGAAGTATGAAATGTCCATTTTCTGCCTCATATGGATTACACTGTTCACAGCAGGGCTGCTGTATTGACAAGTAGCAATAAATGTATTGTTGGTATTATTTATGCCTGTTTCCATTGCTGCTTACTTGTACCTTGCCTGAGGCTTAAAAAACAAACTTCCCTCATTTCACTTAACACTGAATGACACCTTTGTCAGGAGAAGTACTGTCATTCCCATTTTAAAATTGGGGAACTTAAGCTAAGTGATAACAAATGCTGCTACAAAGTATTTCTCCACAAGAGCTAACAGCTCCCAATTGGGTTTCATTCCAAAGCTGGAAATGCACTAAGGAGTCCTCCAAAAGAGATATATGAGTAGGGTTACTATCTTCTGGTTCCAGTTTTCACTCTCCCTTTTGGTTTGAAAGTATGAATTGATTGATTTTTCTAATTTATGGCTCCGATCACATGGGCTGGAAAATGCGGGGGGGGGGGAAGCGGGGATGTTTGCCCCAGGGCAAAATAACGGGCGGCTGCGGGATCAGACGTCCGGTTGAGGTCCCTCGAGGTCCCGTGGTTAGGGGGGAGGTGCCGATCACACCACAGGCAAAGAAGCGGGGCGGCAAGCAAACGGGGTTGTGTGGTTTTTTTTAAAAAAAAACTGAAGTGTGCGCATGCTCCGTTGGGTGCTTGTGTGCATCCCATGGAGACTTGGGGGGGGGAAACCTTTTTGCGAGGGGACATGGGTGGGCCCCGAATGCCACCGAAAACGCGATCAGACGCCCGCCCTTGCCCCGCGGTTTTCGGAAACTAGTACCACGGAAGTGCTAGTTTTTTACCCTGCATCTTCAGCGGGAAGCCTCAGGTGAGCCACGGGAGCTCTATGCTTCCCAGATGTGGCGGTGTGATTGCGCCCGGAAAATCCGCCTATCTTCCGTCTCTGTAGTGTGGCTAATGCTCCGTGTGACCGCAGCCTAGCTATACTTAAAAGATGAGGGGTTTTATCCTTCCAGCTTTTCTGGTGATGAGAAAGGGAGAATGGATCCCTTTTAACCACAAAAGACTATGCCATGTATCATGGGACCCATGTGGACAAAAGCCCCCTAAGGAAAGGGGCTGCAATTAGGAGGAATGGAAAAGCTGGTAGGAGCCAATTTGACACTTGAAAATATTAGAAATGGCAGTTATAGGCTGTGATCACACACTCCTTTAGATCCAACATGGGTGCGAATGCAACATCTGGGAAGTGTCCCACAGTTGTCGGCAACCCGAGCTGCTCCACCATAGTAGTGGATTTAAAATACACCAGGGAACGTCCGGTGTTATCCGGATAAGGCAGGCCACGTGTGGACTTTCCCCTGTCTGATCACTCAAGCACGCTCTCATGCTGTCGGGATTGTCTGATCAGACCATCTCGACTCCATGCTGTGTTCCCCCCACACACAGTATGTGCATCATCGCATACTCCACAGGGGGCCCTCAGTGCAGAGGTGCGATTCCTCATTTATGTGCAAGGGAAACAAATGGCAAGAAAAGACTCACCCACAGTTGTGTCTGATCACACCGTGACGGGCTGCACCCAAGGCTTCAAAGGGCTGTGTGATCTCTGTTGGAAATTTATGAGTTGCAAGGTCTCAGATTCCAGCCATTGTAGGGTTAACTTGTTTACCTTTCAATGCTATTGTTTAGACTGACCTGGAACAGAAAACTGGCACAGAGCCAATGGGGAGAAATCCCGGGAAAAGTGGCTTGTATTGTAATACTGATTGGTTACTAGTTTCAGGTGACTTCCTTTCTAGGGATCAAGAAGGAGGAGGATTCTCCATTGTTAGGTGTTGTGTGTAACCATGCTTTCCTAGCAGTAAGATGTAGAAATGTAGCTCTTAGATATGTTTGCTATTTTGTTAGGTTTCCTGTGTACCTTTACCCTTAGAAATAAAGTTTTTTAACACAAAGAAAATCTCTCCTCTCCAGTGAAGCAAGATCCATCGATACTCTGAGTAATTATTTTTGACTATTTTCCAACAATCTCGCAACTGCGTGTCAAATTCCTCCGGAGAGAACAGTCTCACTTCCTCTCTGCTTCAACTGGTGCATGTGACTGCAGCCATATTCCCTTCATCTTAGTCACCACTCCTTGATTGCAAGTTAGGTCCTACTTGGTATTTTAGGATCTGTGACTTCTTTGCTGATGTAATAGGGGAAGATCTGGGTTTATTTTATTACAGTTTACACCTTCTCAGTATTATCAGGATTGGCCAACAATTTATCTACTTTATGTGATCATAACATTGTTATTAAGGGTATTTTAATATCTCTCTGTTCTCTTTCCAGATTCTTTGGCCAAATAAACAATCCTTTGCTGCTGCAAGTCCAGCTGTATCACAATACTTATTAAGATTCAATAACGTGACATCTAATCAAAGCTTGAAACAGAATATTAGAAGGTACGAGCATCTTCTGTTGGCACCTTCTAAGCCTTTCTATACATTTTTGCCAATGGTACCTATTCCACAGCATAAACATAGATCAAGCCAGGTCTTGGAACAAAAGTTTACAAAATATAACCATTTAGGCTGTATATATCTTTATAGCAACTGTTATTCCAGCTCACTGTACTTATATTGTCTGTTCTTCAAGATCACTTGTAATTCTGCTCACCTATGTTTTCTTCCCTCATATCTAATTGGAGGAAAAATCATGCTGATAGGTAGCTCTTTTTGCCAAGAAACCCATATAGAAAAGTGTGAACTTTTTTGTGTGGGCAGAGCATCTTCTGAGAGTAATATGTGATGGTTTTCAACCCTAAAGGGACAAATACCAAATGCAGAGTCGCATCCATACAAATGCATCACTACTTCAGGGATCAAGAGATAGGGCGTCTTTCAAACTTTATGCTGAAATCCAAAATGTTATTCAAAAGCAAGATGACATTTGGATGTCACAGCAGTGGCATGGAAGCTTACCCATGATTCCGCATTCTTAGGTTCAATGTCACATTGATCTTAAGCTTGGTGTAGCAGTTAATTAGCCATCTGGTAAAACGTGGTACAAATCTCCATTCTACTGTGCTCACTGAATGGCCTATGGCCAAGTCATGATCTTAGCTAACTTACTTGAAAAAGGTTTTGTGAGGGGAGAATGAGATATCTTCCTTGGAGGAAAACTGGGACAAAAATGAACTTACTTTCTCTTTGATTAACTTAATGGGACTGCTGCAACATTTATAAGTACATTACCACACGGGTTGGGCCAATTCTATAGATCCTTACCACCCATTTGTTGCCCCTAGCCTCAGATGGGCAATGATTGGGTAGAAAAAACCTCTGCAATTGGTCCCATGCTACAGAGAAAGGCCTTTAAATGTTAAATCACTGTCATAGGCCAAGGACAGGCTGGCAGTTTGAAGCGCAAGGGAGTCGTGGCAAAAAAGACCAGGACTTGTTCTGGGTATTCCCAGTCACACTGCACTGACTGATGCGGGAGCATACCGGGGAGGAGGCGCAAGGGAGCGTTCGCACTGTTGGCCTGCCTCTGGCGAAGGCGCGGCTGTAAGGCACAGCTTTCTTTTTGGTAATCCGGAGATATGCGCTTATGCGCACAAGCAATTGCGACTTTCGGTGTTCACACTTTGTTGGTGCGGGATGACTTTGGGATGACTTCGCTCTCCAGGGTTTGCTACCACTTTCACCAGGTACTTTTTAAACTCAGGAGGCAAGCGCTACAAGACGGGCTGAGTACGGCTGAAGAACGCCTGACAGATGTGCCTGTGTGAACAGCCCCTTTAATCCGTTTGTGAAACGTTTCTGGCACGTGCCTATCTTGGGGCAAACTGCCAGGCTGAACTCAGCCACAGAATGACATCTCCCGTATTATGGCGGTAATATTCAAAAGACACTCATCTTCCTCTGAGTTTGATGGGTGTTCATTACAAGCAATTCATTTAGAATATCTTGTTTGTGTCACTGCTAGATAGCTGGCTCTTTGCTGTGATATTACAGAGAGTACACCTTACATATCTAATCACTAAACCCCAGTTAAATTGTCACTCTTTGGTCCTGCATCCTTGGTCTCCCGTGCATCGATGTCATATTGAACTTAATGTGAATTGACCTCCTCAGGGGGAAACACATGACACAATAGGAATCCGCTGGAAGTGAAAAAATAATCAATTATGCCAGTAGTACTTCAGTGGAGTCTGCCCTTCCCCTTTCTCTTTTTGCTGACTGTAGAGCTTAGAGTGTATTGCTCAAAAGTCAACAAGGGACACAGAACAGGTCAGAGACATGCATAAGTACCTCTTATGCTTCTTCGCCCAGGAAAAGCTGCTTATTTGTTTGGAAAATAGAGGTCATAAGGTTTAAATTGTGATATTTCAATCTTCCCCACAGCAACAGGCTCTAGCAAACAAGACCTGAATGCAGAATCAAAGCATCATTTAAAAATGTTAAGGATTAAGAATATTTCATTATAGTATTATGCTCTTTCTAAAATTGCTTATTGTGGTAAAAGTCTTAGCTACCAGATCTGGGCTGTAATCCCAAACTCCTGTAGCCAATGGGGCTTAGGCTGAATCTACACATGCATTTTAGAATCAGCTTGGTACCACTGTTATCCCATGTGGTTTAGAACTGCTGCACCTCTGCTTTCAAGTTAGCATTAGAGGAGCTGTCCACTTTGTCTTTTTTTTCAGTTATGTAATCACAATTTATTGTTCATCACTAGATGGCCCCTGGGGGTTACTGGAGTGTTCTGGGACTGGAATGAGAAGCCCCACAGTGGAATGGTAGCCCCTGGGGTTAGCAGAAGTATTCTGGGACTGGAATAACCGGCTCCAGAGTGGAATGACAGCCCAGGGGGTAGGAGATGTGTCCTGGGACTGTAATGATAGGCCTGTCATTCCAGTTCCAGAACACTCCTCTTACTCCAACGGGATGTCATTCCACCATTGGGCCTGTCATTCTACTCCCAGAACACAACTGCTACCCCGAGGGGCTGTCATTCCACTCTGGGGTCTGTTATTCCATTCCCAGAACACTGCTGCTACCCCCAGGGGCTGTCATTCCACTCCATGGTCTCTCATTCCAGTTCCAGAACACTCCTGCTACCCCTAGGGGCTATCATTCCACTCTGTGGTCTCTCATTCCAGTCCCTGAACGCTCCTGCTACCCCCAGGGGCTGCCATTCCACTCCGTGGTCTCTTATTCCAGTTCCAGAACACTCCTGCTACCCCCAGGGGCTGTCATTCCACTCTGGAGCCTGTCATTCCATTCCCAGAACACTTCTGTTACTCCTAGGGTCTGTCATTCTTACCCCTGTGAACTTAAAAAATGAGAAACACCATGACTACAAGGCAGGAATTGCAACTTTTTGAGCCAAATGCAAGCTCTTACTCGAAAAAGCTGCTGACTGTGCATTGCCCAGTCATAGTCAGTGATTATAAATTTAATAAACAGATACATTTCAAATAAAAAATTTTGAGGACTGGTACATAGGGATGAGTAAAAGCAGCCATGCAGGAATCAAACCAACAATGCCCTGATTTACAGGGCAGGAATTTACCCACTGAGCTAAACACAAGGTCTTGTGTTTTTACTGCTGAGTGTGCCTCCTACAGCTCAAAGTAAATTTTGGAAGATAAGATTTGAGGGCTGGTACATAGCTATGAGGAAATAGAGCCAAGTGGGAATAAAATTAGAAACGCCATTTCTGGATTTAAATGTTTTGAGATAAATGCAAGCTCTTACTGCACCAGTAGTGAACTTAAAAATGTTCAGTCGATCTGTAAAAGGGGTCAAGAAATAAAAGCTTCAAAACAAGATACAAATTTTAAAAATTATTTGGGGGGCTAGCTAGTAAAAAGAGAAAAGAGTACTGTTGGAATCAAACCACAAGTTACCACCTAGTTTATTGTGCGCCACCAGTTGGAATTATTTAAGAATTAGCGGAGCAATGACTCAAAAATGTCTGCATTAGGTTGACAGCGCAACGAAGCCAGAAAGGAGGGGTTAGAGCAGCAAAGAACAGCATTTATTTAAACCAGTGCGGAACGGCTATGACAATGGAGTCACTACCGGAGGGCGGGAAACATATGCAGACATTGATTTTTATATTGGCGCACTGCCAGCATGAAACCGGATGCAAATGTAGACAGTTTGTTGGGGGATGGGAGCGAAAATGTCAGGAAACCGGCAAGAAACACACATGTGGATTTGACCTTAGAGAAGAGATCAGTGTGCTTTGGTAATTGTAGTCAAAAGTAGCATTGTGATGTATGACATTCAGTGTACTGGCATATTTGGAATTGTGTGTGTGAATACTACTAGGATCCCACAGTTGCCATAGAAAGGAGCTGTGCATCTCTTCTAGGGCACCAGTTTAACTAGCAAGTTCAGATCCCCCCCCCCCCCAGGGGGGGAAAAAAAAACAAACAGCAAGTACCACAGGTAGGTCAATTTTGTCAAATCTCTGTTTCAAAGTGCACTATGGTTAGAGAAAGTGAGGATTATATTCCCAGAGGTTTCATTATATGAAAGGCTTCTCCCCAGCTGTTGAGAACGAACATGATCAAACTTTGATGCCTACAGATGAAGAGGTATGTTAACTACTATACCTAATTGGTAAAGTGGGTAGTCCCCATGATAATCATAAAGTAGCAAAAACTAGGCTAACCACAGCAAGGCTTGGGTCTCTACATTCTTAAGGGACTCCCCCAGAAAAATAAGATTTTGTAAATTAACCAAAAGACAAAAACACTCCCAACTACAGCTAAATAACAGCTAAATAAATGGCAGAAGGAATGGAATTATGAGAGCCAGGGAAGTGATGAGGGCTATGTGGGTGCAGTCAGTGGCCCACACCACACTGGGGAAGACTCCAAATGATGCCAGCCCTGCCCTCCTCAGTGGGGAAACAGACACGGTCCTGGAGGAGCATCAGGATGGCATCCAGGGAGCTGTGTAGACAGTCACTAGCGGAGGTCTGCAACACTTTGAGCACCTCTGTGGCAAAATCCTGGAAGGACCCAGTGGCCAGGAACCTCAGGGACAGCAGTTTTTTCTGCAAGACGGGGATGGCACAGGAAGTGGGAGCTTAGCCCTGGAAGGCTGGGCCCAAGCTCCTCGCACAGGGCCTGGATGGCAGCTCCGTCTAGGCGAAACCAATCAAGACAGGTTCTGTCTGCAAGGTGGAGAGTGCTGTTGTGAACCCAGTACCAGCAGGCACAGCGCCTCCTCCGCCGTCGCTGTGCCACCCAGACATAGAGCACTGGTGGCAAGTGAATGTGGTGCACCCCGAGCATGGGACAAAAGGGCGGGAGGGTGCACCATCCTGCTTGCAGCTGGCCTGGCCCTGTGGGAAAACGGGACAGCATTCACAAAGGTGACAGAAAGCCAGAGCCACAGTTTTCAATGTGAGTGGCTAATTGCCCAGCATCAGCAGCTAACTCCTGGCTGGTGATCACCACGACAGGAGAGTAGAAGGTGGGGCAGGACGAGGGGATCAGCATCTTATCACAGTGGGATTGCCTACCTCCATATTCCCCTTGTGTGTGGGTGGCATGGCTGCCACAACATCTGGTGGCAGGAAAAGCCATTGCCAGCCAAACTGGACCAAGGTCAAGATGGCACTGCTGTACAGGTTGGTGGTGGAGAATGCGAGCATTGCCCTGGTCACTGCCAGGAGCAGTTCCACCACCTCCCTCCGCCGTGCCTTCTGGCCCATGGCCGCAGAATGGGTGTCTGCCCTGGGACATGCCATCTGGACAGAGTGTCTCCTCTGAAGCACTGGAATGTGTCCAAGTCCTCATGGCCAAAGGTGTTCCTTACAAGCGGGTGGTGGAGGAAGATCAGCCAGGAGCAGAGGCTGTCACATGGGCATTGATACCCCCATGTTGGTGGGTGGCCATGGTGTTGTGGTCCTATCTGGTAAGTGTCATGGTCACCACGACCACATGGCCACAGCTGTGGGGGTGAGGTCGTGCCACCCACTGCCTCTGCTTCCCATTGTCCTGACCCATGTAGGCAACTCATAGGGTGGCGATGCTGCCACAGGCCCATCCTATGTAGTCGGAGAGGAGGTCTAAGGATGCAGTAACAGCCAGAGCACCCAGGTCTCAATCCCTGCCCCCATGGAGAAGGATGACTCAGCCACTGTCATGTTCCCATCACCACATCTATGGTGCTCCTATGATATCCTTGGGACCTCTCGCCACGGACCCTGCCCCCATGTGCCTAGTGAGGAGGATATGGAGCCGAGCAACAGGGAGGAGAACCAAGGCAGCCAGGCTCCCAGGCTGGGAGCTGAGGGAGGTGGTGAGACACCTCTGGGGATGGGGCGCAAGGGACTCAGCATCCTCCTGGGAGCTCCCGTGGACAACTGCTGTGTTTTCCCCATGCCGAGGTCCCTATTCCCTGATGTTAACTGCTGATGTTGTGGACATGTAAGGAGGCAACCTCTGTGGTCCTGCAGTTGCTTGGCATCATGGATGCTCTGGCCCCGGTGCCTGAGAAGGAGGTGACACAGAGGGCAGACTTGATGTCTTTGGATGGCAGACAGAGGGGGCAGTGGGGCAGTGGTGGGGCCATTGCCCCTGGGCCAGGTGTTGTGGCTGCTGGAGGACTGGAGGGGGGGTTCCGGCATAGCCCAGCCTGCCTACCCATTCCTCCATGTGGGCAGCAAGTGAGCGGGAGTGGCTGGAGAGCCGTTGTGAGTGGCAGGACATGTTTTTCAAGGGGAAGTAATGGATGGAGGGGCCAGAAGCAGCTGCTGGGTACCTGGAGGGGCTTCTTGCCATAGCAAGTGATGTGGGTGAGGGACAGGGGTGCCCCGAGAGGCTGCTGTGGGACCTGTCTGAGTCTCTACGGGGGGCCCTGGCACCCCTTGCATTCCCTGCCCCTCCTCTTGCTGTTCTTCAAGCAGGTGTGGCAAATGGGTTGGCATGGGGATGCTCTCATTGGCATGGGTGCCCTGCTGTATGCTGTGGCAGGCAGTGAGTGGGGCCACCCTCCTATCCCTGTTTTTCTCCATCATCACCCTTTGGAGCCCTGGGCGCTCTGTGTGCAAGGTGTCACTATAGGGTGCCCATAGGGCTGATGGGTGACAACCCCTTCCCACTGACAGTTGGCTGGGGCTTGTAACAGGAGCTGGTCTCCTTAAGTGGCAGAAGAAGAGTGTCACTTTTGTGGCCTACCCCTCTCCACCTCCAGCCAATGACAGATGCTTGGCTCAGCCTCCTTGACTTACAACTCCCATAGGTCCTGCCTGCCCTGTCTGTCATGCTGCCCTGGCTTGTAACCAGGGGTCATTTCCTGCAGGAGCACACAGGAGCGGAGCTCCGGCAGTAAAAAGCCCAGGGGGTGGGCACATGCAACAAGCCCCACCCCCAGCTCCCAGCAGCCCTCAGTCAGAGCAAGAAGCAGCCAAGTAAGCTGCAGAGCCTCCCCCCGGCCCCCCGGTCCAAAACAGTCCAGTGGCACCTTTAAAACCAGGTTTTATTCAGGTACAAGCTCTCCCTCCTCTGTGAGGACAGATCTGCACGTCCCCCCCCCAATAGCTAGCAATCCAAAACAGTCCAGTGGAGCCTGAGTGGTGAGTGTTGCCTTCTGACACACTTCCAGTGATGTCAGGGGTTTTGACATATGCAAATAAGTTATGGTAATGAGCTATGCTAATGAGCCCCTGCACCTCTTTTTCTACGAAATGACCCCTGCTTCTAACAATGCCGGAACGGAACACTTTGGCGGGATTGCCATGGATGCTGCCACAACAGTGCCCAGCAACACTGTTGGGGCTCCTTTTTTCCCATATGGCCACCATGTAACTATTCCCTTAGGGAGGTGACTAGCAGTGCTGAAGCGGTGGCACAGCTAGCTGCCACAGCACAGGCACAACACAGGATTGCTCTGGCTGCCTCTTACCTTTTCCTCAAAA
Source organism: Gekko japonicus (assembly GCF_001447785.1). Lineage (NCBI taxonomy): Eukaryota > Metazoa > Chordata > Lepidosauria > Squamata > Gekkonidae > Gekko > Gekko japonicus. Next base: position 153,244 of record NW_015170941.1, read on the forward strand.
GGTTTTACCCATCCTCCCATGTCTATTTGTTGCCTTAGACACAAATTACGTATTGATCCAGCGGCAGCTTTTGTCACCAGGAAGTAATCTAATCTCTATAACTGCTGAAAACAAATGTGACCACACTTCTAGGCTTACAGACTGGTTGGCTGATAATTACAACCTATTAGCCAACTTCTTGACACAATATCTATAAGAACTGAGGAATGGAGTTCGGTTTGACAGTACTTCTGCCACCTGACTGGCTTTAAACCGGTCTAACTGGATTTTCTGACAATTTTTAAAGGTGTTTTTGAGAACTAGGCCTAAAAGCCACAATGATACTCTTTTAAAGCCCACATCCTGAGGCCTGCACATTCTTTAAAAAAAACTATGAAGAAAAAGTTTTGTATATACAGAGCATACATCATGCCTCTTGGCAACTCTTGTCTGGAACAGAAACACTTCTCCCCAGCCGAAAGATAAGGAAGCAACCCTAAAAAAAAATCACCCCAAAGGTATTTTAAAGTACACCGACTGAAAGACCAGGATGAGCATTTTCTCCAAACTGGTGTTTACTCAGATAGTTATGTCATCGTAACAAGAAACCACTATTTTATTGGTGTCCTATGCTGAAGATTGAATAAAATGTATTATTAAGAACAGAATAACAGAGAAAGAAAGGAGGAAATAATTCCAGAGGAGTAGCCGTATTACAATGCAGAGCGAAGAACTCGCTCCTGGGTGTTAAGACCCATTGAATAAACTTGAGTAGGATTCTCAGCAGGCATGTTTAGGATGCTGCTGTTGCAAAATAAGAGGGAGTCTTGTGGAACTATAATGACTAATATGTTTTTATTCTAGCATTAGCTTTCATGGGGTAGAGGCCACTTTGTCAGATGTATGTGGTGGATCCTCGCCAGAGAGAACCAAAAGTGCCATTTCTATTGCCAGAGGCACTATGACTTTTATTAGCTTGTAATAATATATCACGACTTTGAAACCTGTTGGTGAGCTTCCGTCTGGCACGGCCATTCTCATTAGACAGGATATGGTGCTACATGAAACACTGGTTTAATGCAGCAGGATAGCTGTTGTGTTCCCAGTTATTCTGGTTTTAGGACAGAAAAATGTTTGAAACATGATTCCCAAGTTTACAACTTGGTGAACCTTTCCCCCATTAAGGTACATTATTTTTGTTTCCTGACTATCCATTCTTCTACATGAGAGATACTCTGCCAGATCATACCAGTGGTCTATCTAATCCACCTATTCTTTACCACACAGTGTTCAGCCAATTGACCTGAAGGATCAACAAGCAGTGCATAGAGGCCAAGGCTTTCCTCGACGTTGCCTCTTAGCATTAGTATTCAGAGATTAACTGAATTCTGGACATGGAGATTCCTCTTAGTCATCATGGCTAGATTCCTCCAGGGATCTATTTAACCTGCTTTAAAAGCCAGCTATGTATGTGGCCATCACTACATTCAATACAATGAATTCCACAATGTAATTATTTGTTGAGTAAAGAAATACTTCTTTTAGTCCATCCTGAATTTATTCCTCATCAATATCACTAAGTGACCTGGAGTTCTCATATCTTAGAAAGAGAGAAAACGTGGTCGGCTTCCGGTTTGGACTCTGTGAATGGCGGTCGCATCTTCGGGGAGCTCCCGAAGTCGATTCGCCCACGCGCGGCCAACGGGGGGAATCCGCACAAGCGGAGACCCTAAGGAACCTCAGGCAGAGGTTCCAATCCGGGGCGCACAGGGGATGTGCCTCTTTCCCGATCGGATGGTCAGAAATTGAGGCTTGCCCCATGCCCCAATGGCCCTAGCCGCGGCAGTGCCCCGCACAGGGACTAGCAGAGCCGCCGGTCGTCACCGAGTGATCAAGCGGACAAGCGTTTAAAAGGAAGAAAATCGGCCAAAACTGTGAGTTGCTGGTCGGAAACGGGAAAAAAGGAGCGAAGCGCACGCCCCCCCAATGAAAAAGTGAAAGGGAGGAGGGGAAACTTCCCCCCAGATATAACAGAGACTGATTTAACAGGAGAAGAGGGGGGGAGCGAAATTTGAAAGAAGCAGTGTTACCTTTTGGTGAATTGTTTAAAGACAGGCAGAAAGATATATTTGCTAGCTGCACGGCATGAACTTTTCAAAAGTAAACAATAAAGCAAAGATGTCGGGGCAGAAAAAGTTTCAGGAGAAGCCGGCAAAGAAGCTGGGAGGAACTTCCGGTGCTAGCTCCCGCCCTCTGGAGCCAGCTGTCACTCAACAGGAGAGTGATCTTCTGCGCCCTCTGCTGGAGCAAATGCAGAAAATCAATCAAACGTTGACAAATATGGAAAGTGTTCTTAGCAACCAGCAGACACAGTTGAATGTTACAGCCAAGAAAATGGAGGAAATTGCCCAAAAATGCCTGGTCTCAACAGAAGACACTCAAAAGGTCAAGAAAAAGGTGGATAAAATGGAAAAACACCAAGAAATGCAAGACAAAAAGTTATTGATGCTTCAAATGGAAAAATCAAATTTGACTCTCCGGTTTCAGGGCATCAAAGAAATGGAAAAAGAAGATCTCCGAAGTATCTTAGCGGAAGCCTTGGCAACACTCACCGGCTGGGAAGCGGATAAGATAAGCGAGGAAATGGATCTGGTTTACAGAGCCTATTCCAACTTTACAAAGATGAATAACCTGCTGGCAGAAGTGGTAGTCAAGTTTACAAAGCAGAAAGTTTGGGATCAAATACTGAGAGTGTCATCTTCAATGCCCATGAAGATTGGAGAGCAGACAGTCAGGATTTTGAAGGATGTTCCATTTGAAATTCGAATGAAAAGGAAAGCATACAAAGGACTGACCTTATTCTTGCAAAATCATCAAATTAGCTATTGCTGGTTGATTCCAGAAGGACTTACTTTCAAGTTCAAGGATAAAAGGGAGAAGATTGACTCCATTATCAAAGCTCAAGATTTTTTGAAGAGACACACCAGTTCAGAGGAGGCAGCACTCGCCAAATGGGAAGAATTGGACAGTGACAAAGACAGCGGCTCGGAGGGAGAAGTCAAGACTCTGGAAGATGTTGGAGCAGGAAAAGGCTCATCATACAATCTGAGAGATGTGAAAGGGAGGCAGCCCAAATAATGAAGAATGGTTCGGAATGCGCGAGAAAAGACTTTACTAACAATAAGCCAAAAGGACACTACGGTATTGTTTTTTACAGGTTAAGATGAAAGACGATTGACAACTCACAGAAGAAGCCAAAAGAAGATTTGTTTAATACTAACAAAAGATTAACATACTAATGAAAGCATCACCCAATCTTTTCTTAATCCCACTATATACCCTCCTCCTTTCTGATATTAAAAGCATAAATTCTCTTTCTTTTTAGGAGAGTCAATAAAAAAAGAAAGAGAGAAAACGTTCTCTTTATCCACTTTGACCACCTCATAATTGTATAGAACCTCTATCATGTACCCCCTCATACAGTGCTATCCTAAGGAGGTCTACTTGGAATCCTGCTCAAGTCAATTCACGGGGCCTACACCCAGGAAAGTGTTTTTAGGATTGGACCATTAATCATATCTTCAGTGAACTTAAGAACCTCCAGACTCTTTAGTATTTCTTCATAGGAAAAGTACTCTGATCCCTTAATCATCTTGGTTGCCCTCTTCTTAGGGTTGCCAGCCTCCAGGTGGGGCCTGAAGATTTCCTGAAATTACAGCTGATCTCCTAGGCTTGTCAGCCCCCAAGTCCAGGTGGGGGATCCCCAAATTTCAGGGGCTTCTCCCCACCATGGACCAGCTGACCAGTGGGGGGATGATGACATCACCCGGAAGTGACATGATCACGTTGGGGACGTTGTGTGGATATGCTCTGGTATTTGGGCAAACTCCATGGTTTGTGGGTGAAAATACTTTTAAAGGGATTTCAGACAGCCTATCTATTTAGTTTCAGTAACTGCGGTGGCTCAAGTGGTTAAAATGCTGAACTGCAGGCTGTGGAAGGTCAGTAGTTTAGCAGTTCGAGACCCAGGTGCCGCATGATGGAGTGAGCTCCCATCTCTACTTCCAGCTCCTGCCAACCTAGCAGTTCGAAAGCAAGGAATTGCAAGCAGATAAATAGGTAACACTTTGGTGGGAAGGTACTTCCCACCCTGGGAAGTAGGGCAAAACTCCAGGTAAGGCCTACAAATCCCAGATGCCTCTATGGCCAGAAAGTGCAAGAAAGCCAGGGGGTAGAGTCAGAAGATATAAATACTTCAGCCAGCCTGGGAGGGGGGAGTTTTCCTGCAACCCTCAGAGAGGCCAGGAGGCTCTTGCTGCAGATTGCCCACAGGCAGAGAGAGGCCTTGGGGATCAGGGAAGGCAGCAGTGGGAAGGGATCCTCGGGGGGATCCAGAACTACCTGTAGAAGGCAGGAGGCCAGGCTACAGGTTGGTAACTGAACCTCATCCCGAGGGAAAATAAGTATAGTGATCAGTTCAGGGACAGAGGAACTGCGTTTTGTCTTATTTTATTTGTGCCCAGGGGTGTTTTCCTTTCTGTGTTTGATTTAAAGTGCCTTTCTGTGTTTAAAATCCTGTTACTTGTAAGTAGTCAATAAAATCTTTGTTCTTTGTTTAAAACCCCAGTCAGGTGCTCTGCCACGAAGTCTCCCCCACTCTGCCCACTATCAATGCCTTAGGAAGGGTCCTGGGAGGGGAAAAGCCCCAAAGTGTGCAGGTGCCAACCCTCCAAAAGAAACCCAAAGTTAGGGGTTTTCATCTCCAAACCCCAGGAGTCAGCCAGAGAGGTCTCACTGCCCCTCAAGAAAGGCATAGGGAGTCACTGAGTGGTGACTTCCCCTAACTCAGTCCCTCAGGGCTGAGGGTGGGTGCCCGTTTCACCACAGTGGAAAACTTAATTCTGTAACCCTTCAGCAGCAACCATCTATACCTTGTGCCAATAGCCACTGATGGACCTCTGATCCATGTGTTTATCCAGTTGAAGATTAATTTTACTTTTAATTTTTAGATTCTAATCTGAGCATGAGTAAAAGATTTCAAAGTGGTGCTAGCAAGTGCAAGAGACAGAGACTTGAAAATGCTATGGTAATGAAGTTAAGACCAATCACTGCTTTTGTGCATCAACCACTCATTGAAGCAACAAGAGCCAGCAGTGAAGCTATCCAGCCTGAGCCAACAACTAGCATGCAACCAGACAAAAACCTCCCTGAAAGAGAAACAGCGAAGCAGGATGTGGAACAGCAAGCTGATTATGAGGAAGCAGCCATGATGCTGGCTTAAACTGAAATATAGAACTAATTCAAGAGTCACTAACTGGACAGGGAGAGGCTAAAGAGCCACAAGAAAATAATGTAAATAGTCAGATTTTGCAGTTCACACCTGGTATGATAGGCCAAGGCCAAAGTGTTCCAGATGCAGATAAAGATAATGCCAAACATAGATCTACTGTAACAGATGTTGGTTTGTGGTCAGAATTATCACATGAGGAAGTATCCTATTGGGTAGAGAGGGGTCCCTCTCAAGTTCTGCATCATTGTGGACCATTTTCAAATTCCAAGCGAGTGTACAAAAAGCAGTCCAGGTTTTGCACAAAAGCTCTTTTTTATTCAACAAAAGCAAATAGGGAAATATATAGCCAAGAGTGGCTAGTATATTCTCTCTCAAAAGGCCAGATTTTTTGCTTTGTTTGTAAACTCTTTCCAAACCTTGCATCTTCTTCCACAGCTTTAGCTACTGAAGGCTTTGATGACTGGCAAAACCCCCATCTTATCCAAACTCATGAAAACTCAGAGAAGCATAGGAATGCCATGTTGACCTACCTAACAAGGAAGCAAGGGCAAACGTTAACTTCCAAGCTAGAGGAACAAATAAAAGCAGAACAGCAGTACTGGTGGCATGTCATGGAGAGAATTATTGCTGTAATACGCACTCTTGTAGAACGAGGCTTACCATGCAGAGGAGACAATGAACACTTTGGATCTCCAAATAATGGCAATTATCTTGGTCTTCTAGAACTAGTGGCAAAATTTGATCCATTTTTACTTGCTCATATGAACAGTATGGACATTCTGGATCAGGCAATCCCTCTTATTTGTCAAAAACTATATGTGAGTAAATGATTCAGCTCATGGCAAAAAAAGTTAAGGATGCAATTCGGGCTGATGTAAGAAAGGCTGGATATTTCAGCTTTTCAGTAGATTCCACTCCTGACATTTCACATACTGATCAGTTGACTTTAATTATCAGATATGTATCACCTGAAGATGGTTTGCCAACTGAGAGATTTTTAACTTTC